>NC_051134.1:5818352-5954602 GCF_014839805.1 Manduca sexta | reverse complement strand
AGAAATCTTACACTAATTAAGAACTAGGCTACCTGTGTGTAGCAACAGGCTATCATTTGTATTTGATACATTATTAATTATTTAAAGAATAGAAGACACAATATCTAAAGAAACGTCTAATCATTTTGCATGCCTCCGTCGTCCTGCCCTTTCACCAACAAAACGCAATCGTTCCACAAAATCTGACAAATGTAGAATCAGGGCCCGAATATGGCGTGCCCTAATCACATTGACATTTTTTACAGCAAAAAGGGCCACGTTTGTAGGGCGGCGGTGTTTCGCAACAAGCTAGGAATAGGCGACACCTAGCAACGCAGGTTCTATAATTACGTGTAAATATGGCTGGGCGTGTGCAAGGACGCCCGGCCGCGCTCCGCTCTACGCGCTTGATTGGACCCGGATTAGACTGTGGTAACGCGGTCTTTGAGCGTTGATGCCCTGACAAATGCATGGTTACTTATACACTTTTTTGTATTATCATAGTGTTGGTATTAAGGAACGTTCACAGGTAAGGTGTGTGGGTTTCGTAGGTATCCATTTTTGAGGGGCCATCGTCCAGAAAATATTGTTTTATTAATGTCTATCAATAATTGATTGTCGAATTTATGTATAAATATATCTCAAGGTGAGCTTAGATTTCACTTCACCAGGAGTAAGTTGGTTAGTCCATCACCAGACCCTCGGCTGCTGCCGGGAGAGGAGGTTAGGTCAAGTCCCTATATATCATTAAACGGACTATAAATGTAACTGAACTAGCGCAAACAACTTTTTTTGTCTCCCTTTCTATCTCTCCCTTCCTGATTATTCATCCCACATGGTAAATCAGTCGTATTTGAAGTTTTGTTTTCTTGTTCAGCCTAGCCATGACGTCTTCGGAAACTTTGCAAACTAAATATCGTTGCACCACATTCGCCCATATTTTTTCGGTATCCCTTTCTAATTTTCCTGGAATGCACAGCAAACATACAAAATAGCGCAAAGATAAAAAATAAAAATATTCACGTCTTTTCATCTTAAAATAAACGCAAAATCTTCCTTTGAAGCCGCAATGGGAAAAAAGATATTTCCAACCAAACTGCAAACTATGAAAGGATTACAAGTTGTCAAAGGCATCGGAAACTCACGTATGCATGAGCTATTGTTACTTTACAAAGGATAGAAGACTTGCATGCAAGAGGGGTTAATCTAACGTTTGTATAGACCAATAAACCCACGTTCAGAGCGGCATCTAGTTTACAGTTCGTTGAACTTATTCCTGATGGAAAATTGTCGTACGGAAATTTAATGTACTAAATATTGTTATTGCGTCAGATTGTTCAAAGCCTGACACCCCTTTCTTCGTAATCTCGATTTATTCCTCAAAAATTGGCAATGTCAGATTTTTTTGGCAATAGGATTCCCCATGTCCTTGGCCCTGGGAGTTTCAGCATTTGGGGAGCCGAAATTCCCAAGTGCATAGTCCAAACTCCACAGGGTTCCTGAGTTTCCCCGTTCTCACCATCGGGAAGCACCTGTGAATGGGATACTAATACCTCTCAGCTTAGCGATAGCGAGGACCCATGGATGATGGGAAAGGATTGAGAGAGGTGAAGGAGGGCCAAGGAGTGTTGGTAATTATCATAAGAACCCAATCCCGGACCGAGGAGAAATAAAAAAATTTTTTTAGCACTTCCTAACGCGACGACGTTCTGGTCAAAATATTACTTAGTACTTATATACTTAAGGCACAAACCTTATACAACACAGTTACAAACACATTATACTTTTTAGATGTTTTTAGTGTCGTAGGTTATTTAAATGTTTATCTATATCTATATAAATAAATAAATTTGTTGAACTCAGGACCTCGCGCGTTTCACAATGTCTAAGCTACGATGACAGTACAGGTGTTAAGAAATAACACTTTCGCCCCTAAGTGGGCGGTTATCGCTATATTTTCGCCGGCCACGACTGTTGCACATTTATGAATATTTTATGTTAAACAACTGTGTTGACATGTGTTCGGGCCAATCAAGCAACCTTAATGCATTGCAATTGATTGCCGATAATTCGATGTTGGCTAAATTTGGTTGGGTAAGGTAGTTAAGGTACGGCATAGGTCCTGATTACTGGGCAGACAGTGGGTTCACCAGACAAAAGGTCGATGAAATTATGAACTCATCTAGCTTAGGAGCCGTTCAAGTACTTAACGCAATTAGCAGGGGGGGGTCCTTATAGAACGTTACACGTTACAGGCGCGGGAGAGGGATTCGTACAACGCGTTAAGTAGGATATTTTATTTTAAAACAATAACTAAGGTATTTAAGTGATTTTCCGGTACTTTACGAAAAAAACGTAATTTTAGAGTTACGTAACTTTTTAGGGGCGTACAGAAAAACGTTACGGCGCGTTACACGGGGGGTGGGGAGTCAAAAATCTTCAAAAATTGCGTTATGTAATACATGAACGGCTCCTTACTTTGTTACAAGGATTTTTATTTGGTTATGATAATGACATGCCTGCTTGAAACGGTATACTATCAGTAGCAAAGGGTGAAATTTTCTGATAGGAAACGCGACACATCTTATAGGTACTAATAAGGTTTGGAAATTGTTCTAATGATAATTATAATTACGAAAGGGAAGCCGGCAGGAATCGGATCATATGGCCTCTTGGCCATTGCTGACTATCTTTGATAAAACTTGCCGTGCTTGATATCCTCAGGGTTCAGCCGGCGTATATCCAAATACATCCCTTAGTATTAGATAAAGAACGAAACTCCTCTACTTGCTAATACACCAATGTAAATGCAATACTCTTAAAATTTTTGTAGAAAGGTTTTAGTTAATCTGACACCAACTTCTCCATACTGAACTACAAAATCTATCCCAATTTTACTAGGTAAGGCATACCCACCATCCCACGTAATAGCTCCCATATTATAATGAAACATGCGACTGATAACGTGGCCAGTGATAACTGGTAACCAGCTGGCCCTGATAACATTGGAAAGGCGGCCGCGGCGACCGGCTCGCTAGTTTTTTTCTGCCACATTTGGGTTAATGCAAACCTATTGTATTAAGTTATTTACGACCGATACAAATTAAGCCGAGTTATAGATTGATTGGATATCTTTTCGGTTATTGGGGCGTGTGATGTGAATTGTGACTTTTGAGTTCAGACAAATCGCAGTGCGAGTTTTACTACTTTTAGTTCTCAATGGTGTTTCACTATTTACCGCCTAGCAGCAGTGTCTAGTCCCTGTTGTGTTCCTGTTTGAAGGAAATTGTAGCTAGTGTAATTACTGGTCATAATAAGACTTAACATGTCATGTCTCAGGATGGCGAGCACGGTGGAATACCAAACAACACTTTGTGATTCAAGGTGTTGGATGATGTTTCTTCTGTTTATGGGCGATTGTATCGCTTACCATCAGGCGAACGGCAAGGTCGTCTCATCATTCAAAGCAATAAAAAAAAGACTAGCAACTTGCTCATCTTCTTATTATATAACTAATTTATTATTATAGTTTCATGGTTCGAAAAATTTATATGCCATAACATGTCTTGTGAGGATAAAATTTAGCGATAACACAGCCTATTACACGCACTTCTTAAATCTTAAATCATTTCTATAAGTGGTATGAACTATACAATAAAGTTGTCTACCTTATAGCACCTATTAAATTAAGCATAGGTTCTTACCAAACCAAGAGCTAAGCCTGTGTTTCCTAACAAGAATTTGCGTAACAAAGTCTATTGGTTATTCCTGGTACAGCATTCAATTTTTCGTTCAATTAATCGATCGTGGAGAAATAAGCCACTGCCCGGTTAATGTATGCAACACAACTTTCAATTAATCTGTATGGTGAAAACCGGAGTACATTTTAGTTTTAGATAAGACACGAATTGGAATTAGTTTACAAATAGATTTATAGATATTGAGTGTTGAAATAAAACCTTACGGATTTTGTCGCGGTTTATTATATTATGATTTTCTCCCGACGTTTCGAAGACAGCCTTCGTGGTCACGGGGCGGGTTTGTTGCGGAAACGTTGGGAGGAAATTATAATATAAAAACAGCAATAAAATCCTTAATAAAGTTTTATTTTAATGTCTAGCATTCGCGTAAGCACAAGAATATATTGAGTGTACTGACTTGTAAGTAAAAATATTCACATAAAAGTGAAATACCAACTTGTCAGTAAAAGCATTTGTGTAAAAGTGAAATATTTCTTACCTCTTGAATGGATTGTTAAGATATAATTCGAAGTTATTTGAATATCAAAAGACATATTTCTTTTGTAGTCTTCACTCTTCTTCATCCGATCTTTAACAAGACAGCAAAAAAGTATTTCACTTGTGATTAGCATATCAATTAGCAACAATATTAATTAGGCCTTCAGGATACCAGTACCAACGGATTTGAATGACAACGGGAACTGAAACCCAAACTGTTAAACTACGGCGAAATTAAACAAACAAATATATAAGAGCAATGAAGTCTTACGTGACAGCGCTAAATCGTATTGCTGGCGATCCAAATGTATTCTGCACACAAAACTAGCTGTGCAAAGCGAACACTTCAGAAATCTAATCAACCATACCTGCGCTAATGATTCCTCGCACCTCGCTTGAATATATGTTGTTGGCGTGTGCATAAATTGCTAGCGTGCGGCGCGCCTAAACTGTATCATAACGCCCTTATAATTATTTAAATCTGGCGGACTAAATCTGTGGACTAAGGTCAGCGTGTAACGATCAATAATGCTTGATAATAATAGTCTAGGTAAATGCCGACAAATTGTCTTGTTTGACTGACGGCTTATACTAACGTACGCGTTTAGGTATTGACTGGAACGTTCACTCAGATTAAGTATGAACGGCTTTGGTATATGTATTAGAGTCATGGAGACTAAAAAATATTATCACAGTTGATTGTAAGGCGAATTCTTTCTGTTACATACTTGATAAAGTGTGGTGTGACCACAAATTGAACTAGTAAACGGTCTATAATAGATCATTGGTCTGTTATTGTGCAAAAGTCCATCTAAGCAGGTCCATCACATTGTGAGTACAAAGAAGCAAGTTGGGTTTCGGGTCTTGATATTCATATATCCCGTAATAGTTACAATTTTGTAAGGATTGTGTTGCTAGTTGCTACTGTGGCGCTTTAACATCTGAGGCCGTAGACAAAATGTTTTTTTTACAATCGTTAACGCTTTCTACAATGTATGAGAATGTCATATCCTAGCGATATCTATCGCTATTGTATGTCATTCAGTAACGAAAAAAGTCTTTATTAAAGCATTAAACATACTACCGTCAACGCGTAGGATTGCGTACCCTTGACATTCATTGATGATTCCACGCATCTCGGCCGCGTAACAACTCAACACACATGCGCCGTACACAACGATTTTGAACTATATATTTACGACATTAAAACACATATTTATTTGTGTTTTTATTACGCGAGTATCCGGGTGCCTTCTCCTCGTATGCATTGCGACATTTAAACAAGCATACTTGATATATTTATGAATTTGGGCCAAATCCAGTTTTTTTACGCCACTTAGCTTAGCGTCTGGTTTTTTGGTTCCGTGGTGGAGGGTCTTTATGCGGTTTTGTTTGGAGCGGATACAACTACGTTTTTAATTATGGGATAACTATCCACATTTTGCTTTTGACTTTGTCCCTCTCAAAGTAACTATTTGTTTTTTTTTTTTATAACTAAGCATTAGTTTAATAACAAACTCCCATCTATCGCGATAAATAAATAGCCAACAGAAAATGTTGTTCGACACGGGGACATAACCTGGAACGTAATAAAAAAGACTGTGATACAATCCACAAAATAGTTTGAAAAATGTTTAACATTCACGTAAACACAAGAAATCATTATTCTATTCTCTTTAATGTATAGAGAGAGCTTGAAAAACTCTGCTCAGTCTGTTTTCTTGCCTAAGAGCTCTACTTATTGGGAAGAAAAATGCAGCGCGAGATAATTCGATTTCTCTAGACGGAGACAGGATACCGCCTTTTTCTTTTAACTGTAAAATACAGTAGCTTGAAGAACAAATATTCTTTTAAAATGGACGCTAATATAATATATTATGTTTCTTATGCTATTTCCTTAGAGAGTAGATAAATGTAGTAATTTCATTAATAAGCGAAATGAATACATGTTTAACACATAATATGTTAATTTTTATCTGGTAATAGCACTTTTGTAACGGGAAATGGTATTTAAAGCGATCGAAGTCACAAGCAATACTCAGTATAATATAAAGTTTAAACCTGTACGCGAAATATTTTAATATATCGTTAAATATATTGGTACAACATCGTTCAAAATATTATTTTGATGGCAACCTTTTAGTTTTATAATAAACTAGTTGACCCGACAGACGTTGTCCCCTCTTAACTATGAATTTGCAGTGCGCATTCTGTCAATCGCTGACAGTTATTTCAAACAATTGACAGTTATATAAAACTAATATTTTCGTTAAGTTTTCTTAAATTTTCTAATTCTCCGCGCATTTTTTTGATTTTTTTCTTTCATAAGAACCTTTTCCTGGCAATAACAAACACAACAAAAAAAAACAAATAGTGAAATCGGTCCAGCCGTTCACGCGTAATGGCGTGACCAAGGGAAATAAGGATCCATTTTTATATATAAAGATTAATCATGTATTTCATCAAGTATTGAAAAACAATGGAATTTTAGCTGTATAATAAAATTGCCGCAGTCTTATGAGTGCTTACGTTTCCACCCCCGCTCTCCTCGCCCCCTACACCGGTCCTTTTTAGTTAATTGTAAAAGCTCTTGAGTCGGACGGAGAAGCTAATTTTTTTACCCTCTACCATTTCTGTTATTTAACTCAACATTATCCTTTCCTAATCCTCTTATTTTAATTATTTTAACGGTATTCCCATGTTGATTTTATGAAAGATGTTTTAATTAAAGATATAATTAAAGCTATTTTTAAAATATATAAATAACTGCGGGAAATCGTGAAGGTTTTGTTTGAATTTTCGTTCAAATTTATAATAGGTTCTCGATGTATTTAAAATTAATAAAAGCATACTTTAAAGGATCATAATTCTGGCATAAATATATAAAATATCAGCCAGTATCGACACAGTACTCAGTCGATATTATATTTGCACCAAAAGTCATAGTAGGATCATTTCCATGCGTGTTTAAAAATTAATCCATTCACTCTTCGAAAATACATTAAGAAGTAAGACACTTATAACAATTTGCCAAAGCTATGCTTGGTTGAAACACAAATTTACTCGATCAGCTGTAAGTCAAAACCCGCCATCTTGCCTCTTAATAAGGTTTAAACTAGGAACCGGTGATGTTTATGACAGCTATTTAAGCAATTCTTAACCACCTCTTAACGCTACAAGTTTATAAGTAAGACTGTAAATAATTAGTGAACAAAAAAGTCGGGAATCAAACTCACGCCCCCTAACAAAACTAGCTAAAACTAGACCAAGCTTAAATAAACAAGTCAGTAAGATTTACAAATTGCTCCGCAGTTAGATACGAAGTTTAGTTTGCTCAGAGGGTTCTAGTTTTGTGTTTGCGTTCCTCTCTGAAATATTACGGTGTCGGCTTAACACTTTAGACTATACGTAGCGAAAATGACTTCGCGAAATTATTGTGTGTTTTTTATTTCGGCACGGCAAACACATATTGTTTGAGAAGTTAAGTAACTACGCTTGTACAGTATCGAATATTTTTAGCCAACTGAGACCTTATTCTCGATGGCTATGTAAACGCGTAACGCGGTCGTGTTACGTTATTTTTGTGAAATTAGCGAAGAATGATTGACGTATATTCTATAGACACGAACGTCCATATAAACTATTTGTTCAAAATCTGAACTAAAATGGCAACCAAAACGTCACTGTTATTATCTATTTATTTACTTGAACAACAACTAATTGTACTTATTTGACTAATATTTTTTATTCAAATCCAGGTTTACAATTAGACACGAGTTCTTATATTATGAGCGTCACTCCGTACACAACCACAAGCTGTAAATATTGACCATACAAAATATCTTAAAAAAAAAGATGGACAGCCTCCTAAGAAATATATCTTGTAGCTACAGCGGTTCAGGTTACTACTCCATCTTAAACATCACCTTGCATACTCTACAATATCAGAATGATAAGTCTTCGCTAGTAGTAGAGATAAAGGAAAGAGCGGGATGCTTGACTTAAAACTTTGAATTCCTTCTGTTGTATAATACGATCGTCACCAGATAATAAAAGTTAAAGTATAATACCCATTTGAGCACAAATGCCCTTGCCCAATGCTATTTAGCTCATATTATTTAAAAAACAAATACCCACTACGTAAAATACAATATGTAACATGTGCAATTTCGAATTTAACGCTCGCAAGATCTTTTGTAAAGCGTATTCCGAAGTTATGCATATATTTCCGCAAGTTAAAAATAAACGCGAGCTCCCCGTGGGGGGTGTGGTGGGTCCGCTGGGGTCCCGGAGGATGGGGTTCTATTCTCGGCGCGTGGGCGTACCGCCTACGCGTTCGCGAAAACCTCTATACTAAGATAGCTTTGGCTTTTTTCTGTAGAACTAGTGATGTCAAATCTTAGTTCTGAAATATATTAATTTTTAATAAGGTATCGCTTGAAGTTATGGTATATAGATTGACATAAAAACGTATGATTCCAAGAGTATTGGATGCGCTGGCGGCTCTAAAAGAAAGGAATAGGAATTAGGTAAGAGAGAGTAGGTTATTTAGGCCCTCTGATATCTTGCCATAATGTGCGAGTATGCATCGCATTGGTCATCTAATCGCCATTGCTGGTACAAAGTCAAAATTCTAATAGGCCGGTATAATTGTGTCGACTGCCGCGGAGTAATTATTTCTCGTCAGTCGACGTTCTATTGGAGCTATGTTTCACCTCACAAAAGTACACAATGTTACTTTTATCTCGGGGAAAGTGGCATGCAAAGCCAGGAGCAACACCTAGTTAATTAATAAGCCGTTCAAGCTCCGTAGTAAGTTGGTATTTGCAAAACTGGCTGAATGGTTGGCAGTCGGCTCGCCATTCAGGCCGACCGAAATAGAACCTCATCCCACTGAGATTAGGGATGTGAATGTTTTAAGATTTGTTGATGTCGATATTTCATTTAATTACATTTTTAATTATTTTTACCAAGCTATTGAGGCTGGCAAGGATATAACCATCTGATAATAAGCGCGTACCATAAATTGCTCCAATTGCTAGTTTGGCCAACCGACCATCTTTTTATTTAAATATACCAACATAACTATAAATATATTATTACAAATTTTCGAGAAAATTCTCCGACTAAATAAGCACTGAACAGCCTAAAAAACATGTTAGTGTCGAATGAAAAATATCGATAAATTGTAATCTCAAATAGAAAACTACCGATATCCTATACATCTCTAATGTTAATACAAAGCAGACGTTAGGTTTATTTGAAATACTGTTTAACCGAAGACTTTATTAACAAGGGACGAACTGAAAGTCATTTTGTTCTTTTAATTTCCAAAAACAACGTGTATTTGTTGACAAATGTTTGTTTCGAGTCTTTATTTTCTGGGAAAGTATTTTTACAAGAATTAGATCCAAGAGTATAAAACGACGTTAAATTTAATCGCCATTTTGGAACTGTCTCAGTATGAGGAGCTTTATGGAGTGTTATACTCAAGTTTAAAGTTACGTTCATGTTGCTTCTGTTTACTAATCTTAATTAAAAGACGAGTAGCTGGTCTTCTCATTTCGTTGTATAAAAAAGGGCTAAATTCTACCAAATTGGCAACATTCAAATATCTGCTACAAGGCTCATCATATTTCAGAAATGAAAACAAAAATTTCTATGAAATTTACTCTACTGTACTTCTACGAAGGACCAACGAACTAGAATTTTGTTTATCTTAACAATAATCTAATAGCCTATTAAATCCGTGACGATATATTTCCCTGGGATTGCGTGGCTGACATTACTAATTCCCAAACTTTACGTAGAATACCAATGAAGATACATGTTCTTGTTTTGTTATCAGATTATACTACTAATGAAGTGTTATTCGTGAGAATGTTTGATGCACGAACTGCGGAAAGGATGAAATATGGCCTCATTCTCATATCCTAACTAGTTGACCCGACAGACGTTGTCCCGTCTTACCTATGAATTTGCAGCGTGCATTCTGTCAATCGCTGACAGTTATTTCAAACAATGGACAGTTATATAAAATTAATATTTTCGTTAAGTTTTCTTAAATTTTCTAATTTACCGCGCAATTTTTTGAATTTTTTTCTTTCATAAGAATCTTCTCTTGACAATAACAAACAAAAAAATATAGTGAAATTAGTCCAGCCGTTCACGCGTGATGGCGTGACCAAGGGAAATAGGGATTCATTTATATATATATATATATATATATATATATATATATATATATATATATATATATATATATATATATATATATATATATATAGATAATGCATATTTCGGGAAAACAATTTAAGATGAGAGAACTCGGCGAATCAGGTATATTGATATAAAATCCATTCTAAATCAGAATATTTGTAGTTGGCATAAAAGGCATTCTCTTGAGCATGACGCCAGAGCGTCCGTCGGATGAAATAACTTGATTGCGAACATCTACGCAGCAATCTATTTGAACCTGCGCTCATCGCTTTAGATAGTCTTTTATCTATCTTGTTATTGATTGTAGCTTCACTCTCCTTTGCTTTTTTTGGGTGACGAGCGAGTTACTTGCCTTATAGCAACGACTGACTAAGCAGTAGTATTTATTATCTCGGCATGGTACTGCGCTTAGGGAGCGCGTAAGCAGAAAGAACTCTCGTTAGCGTGAGACCATCTCAAAAATTAATGAACTTATAATAACATTAGTCCTGTATTATATACTGTTCTAGTGCTGGGCACGGGCTTTACTACTCAGAGGGTTTAGGCCGTAGTTCACCACGTTGGTGGGTTCTAATCTAACTTGTTATATATCTGGTTATTGAAGTCAGAATGTTCTATTCCCCTAGCACATGTATGCAGGTATTTACCTAGAGGTACGGTTAATGTATGTACAATTTATAATTTAAATAGCAGTGACCAAACTTCACGCGTTTCCAAACTTATCTAACAACGAAACAGCTTTTCACAAAAGAAAATCAACCACGTAGTACTATAGTTTATTCTGTGATTTAGCAGCTGCTTCAATAAACGATCCGCGGATGCTTATAAATCATAAAACATGGTTATTTCTGTTCAATTTTCATGTTTCTACCGGGAATTCTTAATATGCAGAATATGCCGAGCAGCCTGTGAAATATGCCGTCCTTCAAGATATGCAGGCATTCCCAATGCACTGATATTAACTCGCGACGCAGAGAAGTAACGCGCATAACATTATTGCTTGTAATTTGAAATATGTCTTCAAATGTATCGTACCTTCAGAATATCGACCTGGTTTTATTACTCACGCTGCTAGAAAATAAGCTAGATGCAAGATCCGATGACCTTCAATAAAGATAATTTTGATGAGTTTAAAAAATATTGATCAACATTCTAAGTCTTATTTTACTTTTCTCGCATTCTAATGGAATTCATTCATAATCAACATTTATTACAATATTAAAATTATTGATAAAAACTGACAGCCTTGGTGGTCTTGAGTTCAATTCCCGAGTCGAGCAGTGATATTGAGTTTTTCTATTTTCATGGGACAGAATATACACGGCAGAAAGTGGGAGCATTAGTTACACCTCTGCCTACTGCTTCGGAGCTATAAGGCGTGAATGTTACGCGAGAAACATTGCTATGTCGAAGTGAAGTTTTGCTAACATCATTATCGTAGGGGTCTAGAATTGGCTAATTTGCCAAACCATTTTTTTTTTTTTAATTTAAAATTATAAAAATTTGCGTCGATAGCCTAGTTGGGAATGGAATGGTGTGTTTAGATTATAAATCTACATACCTAAGAGTTCCCATTAGTAATTTCGAGGGTATGTAAAGTCTATCTACACGGACTGGGTAATGGCAAACCGACGGCACGTATGCCAGTGGTGGCACGTAACAAAATAATTTGGGCACGCAAGTAATATACCAAACAATGTATATGTATCTTTCTTTGAGCTTCACTTCGCTTAACATCAGGTGCAGTGAAGCCACTTTGCCAACCCCCGATAAAAAATAAACATAGTTGGGTCATAAAAAAAGTCGCTAAAAAGGGGCACTTGGATAGATAAAACCGGTCCTGGATGGTAAAGCTAAAACTCTCGCAGAAGTAGCCGACGTTAAAGATTTAGTTCAGCAGAGAGCCATTATAAATGCAATTGACGAATACCGAAGCGACGAAGTAATATATATTACATTGGCTCTTCAAAAATTCCTGCTAAGATTGAACATGAAAAAGTTTTAAATATTATTTTTTTAATGATCAAAGTAATATTCAAGAAAACTCTACCACGTACATTTAAAGGAGCATTTTTCTGAATTATATGTTAATGTAGCGAGCCGGCTCTTTCATGTAAATATGAAATGTAATACGCAATTTCCCCTACGTTACGAATAAAATGTATGTACATATATTTTCGTCAGGGGTTACATTCTTTCGCTATTGTGTAGTATTTTATTAAATAAAAAGATATACTCGGGACATGAATATATAAAAATGGCGGTGTATTAAAAATTAGAGACCAATGCAGGTACCTCACCTACCTAATTATCACCTTTTCACCTAATATGCCCTAATTGAAAGCTATCCTTGGAAGTCTTCTTTGACTAAATCAAGAACGAGATAGGTAATACTCTAATCAATATTTATATTTTACTAGCTTTTGCTAGGGGCTTGGACCTCGTGAAGGAGTTTTCGGAATAAAAGGCCCGCTATATATTTTCCCGGGATAGAAAGTAGACTATAACCTTACCAGGGTCTTAAACTATCTCCACGCAACATTTCATAAAAATCCGTTCAGTAGATTTTGAGAAAATCGATAACATACAAACATAAAGGGGACTTTGTTTTATAATATGTACAGATTTTATACTTACGCAACTCATATGTAGAATAACTCTATATGAGACACAATAAATCCTGTCTTCCGTCTATTAATTCATTCATACAAGCAAAGCCGCGAATACAAACTAGTATAAAACAAAGCCGGTATAAATCCGCGATATATTCAGTCCATCTGAAGGTTCTTTATCCCCCGGAGCGTAAAATCTGATGTATTCATATTTAAAGGGAATAAGACCAAATCCCCAAGGCTTACGTTTCATTTTCTATTATCTAACTCTATATCGCTGCGACTTTCTTCTGACACTCAATTTACTTAAATTTTGACGAGATTCTTGTAAATATAAATTCATATTCAATGTAATTCTACATGACTGCCTCGGAGTTGTATTGTGGTGTTTGCCATACTGATGTCTCAAGTTTGATCCTCGAGTCGTTTTTTATTTTTTTAGTTATATTGGTTTATTGCTTAGTATCAGTATGCAATCTATAATTTGTATCCAATATGGCGGTAAAGTCGCCCCTATTCCATTATGGAACGTGTAAACATCGCGATAACTTGCACCAGTTGCGCCTCTGTCTACCCCATTAGGAATGAAGTCATGTGTGTGTAATCAAACATCATTTCTATTATAAATCTGAATACCTGTGTATCCCACTATATATTAGTAATACATAACTCATTTTCAATTGTCTTGATCAAAATGATGGAATTAGTCAATCCAACAAAAACTGTTTCTTTTCCTGACCAAAATAGGCAGATGTGTGATACGGAGTGTGTCGAATAGAAATGTTACCGTGCGCTTTTACGCAGTACGCAGCCTCCCAACCTCCCTCCCTCTTTGACGTCACACCACTCTGACGTCACCGCCCGCGTCATAACAGATACCGTTTGTAAATATTCAAGTGTGCGTTTTAGGGTTACTCGTTTATAATACTGAGATTATTTTGGGCTAATATTAGATTAGAAATTTGAAAGTGTGTTGACATTAAAATAAAACTATTTTACGTATTTTATCGTGGTTTTTATATTATAATTATCTCTCGACGTTTCGAAGACTTTGAAGCCTTCGTAGTCACGGGGCGGACTGTTGACTGACTGTACACATTTGGATAAACATAAGAAATCAGTATGGTGATAGTTGTTAAGCCTTGAACGTAGCTGACGAGGGTGTATAGGCAAAATAAGTTCATTAAAGTTTGTTAAGCTGATATCCGTCCCATGATGTGATAGGAGGCATCAATTCCAATCGTTCGACACTATAGCGTTTTTTTATCTTAAAGCTACAAATTTGAATTGAACAAAATTGAACCCAAAGCCTTCTTATTAGTGGTTTAAGTACGCTGCCACTAAACTAATGTGGCGATATAATACGCGCTTTAAAAATAATCAAACGTATATTTCCAAGTAATTCCATGTTTCCTTTTTCCTTTGCGGAGTATTGTGATTTTCAGGAAAATTTCTCCTTAGGGAACGACGCATTTTCTGAGAGGAATATTGGGCTCTGTTTTCCTTAATCATTAAGTTATTTTTCAACCGAATTATAATAATATTATGGTGAAGATAAACAAAAAGAATAAGCTTAATATAATCAAAGAAGTTATTCCAAAGCTGGGCAAGGCTCTTCCCGTGTTAACAGAGGGAAATTCACTCACGAAGTTTATCTATGTTACAAAAAAATTACAAATTGTTTTTAATAGGCCTTATTCCAAACCAGTGAATATACTGCAAGATTTCAGAATCTTTGAACTGTAGTAATTCTGTAGACATCTCGCTCGTAAAACTACCAAATCTAAGATGTAAGAGCTAATTACATCTAACAACACGTCACGTGATCAAACTCCAAAAGGTCGGCGTATCTAATGGTAATAATATGTACGGAACTGTTGCTTGATTCTCATTCACCGTCCATTGAGCGAGCGTGGGCGAGAGCCCCCAGCGCCTGTCAGGGGGTTATCTCCCCTCTCACTCCCACCCTCGTAAGCGGTTAATATAACCGTCTCTTTCACACGCCTACGCTTTCATTGAACGCCCACGCTCGGCCCCATTCAAGAGCAGTTAGGGATGTGCAAGCCTCACTGATTATTTTGATTAATCGCAGCCCTGTACCAAATTGGGTTTTATAGATTGTGCTCCAGTTTTCTATTTATGAACCTATTTTGTCTGCTTATTTTAACTTTCAAGGAGCAATGGACTAGAGATGTGGTAGATTCCGCGACAAAGTAACCTCTGACTGATTGTATGTTAAGTATAGTTCGCTCTAACGCTGAAGGAAAACATCGCATGGAAATCGATTACCTGATATTTTCATAAGGTTTTGAAGGTACGCAGACTTAGATTAAAGGCTATTTTGAAGCAAGGCCCCATGTTAGCAGTATTTAGCGTAGTATGGTTATTATCTATAGCTCGTGTGGTTCCGAAGATATTATTTACTTATATATTTCTCATTTGTTAACTCATCCAAGTAAGACATATTTAATACATTTTTCTTTAAAATTTTTATCTCGCCCTACAGTTTGGTTTCCATTCTACACACTAAAATATAAATAGGTAAAGTTTGTGTGGGAGTAATCTCTTCAAATATTGAAATGTTTCTTAAAAATCTCTATTAACTTTTACTATTTCCAAGTTCAAAAGACATGTTTGTTTTTAATAATACTATCCCGGACAAAGACTGTCGCGTGGGCAATTCGGTGAACGCAAACTGTTTTCTTATGATCTCTCCTGTATCTCTGGAGGGTAGGCTAAAACGAAAGTTCGACGAAGTTCTGTCCCACACGAACTATAAACTGTTATATCGGATACAAAATGCAATGGCGGGATCGCATGACATGACGAAATTCCGCAAGGCCACAACGATATCTGAGCACAGAAACACTCCAACAAGAAAACATCCTTCTAATTTTACTTTTGACTAATATTATAAATGCAAGAGGTTGAGATGTTTGTGAGAAGTGAACGCTGGGATCGCTGACGAAGACGAAGGCTGGCGAGTCGGTAGTCATAAGCCATTTTCTCCGCGAAACCAAAAATAGAGATCGTTGGATAGATTTAGATGACATTTGAAACACAGATCTGCATTAACTTAAAGTCCAAGAAGTAGCTAGAAATAGTGACTTCTTCTGGAATTGACTTCTACACGGGCAGTGACGTAAGCGATGTGTAGACATTTATCTATACTAATATATTCAACTGAAGAGTATGTTTATATGTTTAAACATGCTAATCTCAGGAACTAATTCTGAATAAATTCACTAATAAGAAGCTACAATACTCCTGACCAGCTACTTTCTTAAAAAAATATCCCGGATTTTTTTTCACGCGAACGTAGCTGCAAGCAAAAGCTAATAAATAATAAATGGTATGTGTAGAAGAATATGCGGCGTATGCAGTTGATGATATAATTATGCTATTTACAATTACAACAGATGGCATTACATCATGGTTAAATAATTCTTGTAGACGACCGACAAAGTGATATGGACGGTTTAAAATGTTCATTTAATACACGCTTATATTTATAGCGTGAATTTTATAGAAAGAATGCCAACCAGAGGTCATCTGATGGATAGTCATCATCTATGAACAAGCAGACAGCAAACAGCCAGGGGAATTGGAATTACATTCGTGTCAAGATGGATTTGTAAAAGAACAGGGGTATTTGACGTCCTGTGGATGCTGTCATATTGATCCACTAGATACTTCATATTGCAGTGAAAACGGTGGCAACAAACTGTAACACTATTTTAGTAATTTGGTTGAAGCAACTGCCAACTAAAGTACTGTTCCTTGGTTCAGCATGTAGTTGAATTAACTTAGTTTCTTAGTAATTGTGTGAAAACTAAAATAATTGTAATTACAAACGAAATATGGACAGTTCGTTCCCCCCATTTTGTGTTGTGTCTGTTGCAACAAATTGATAACGCCTGCTCAGCGCTTTATTAGACTTACGGCACGCCGTTGAGCTTTTACGCGCATTACCAAAGTTCATATTTCATGAGGTATTTTTCTGGAGGTGACATCGGGTGGATCGGAGTCGCATCATTCAGCCTGAAACTAGCCTTCTCGATTTGCACTCATTGAATTAAAAGAATAAAAAGCAAGTTTTATACCGTTGGAACAATATTCAGCGATATAATTAACGTAAAAGTTTTTTTAAACTATACATTATTATCCCTTTATTCTTACATATAATAAAACAAAGTCATCCGTCGTGTCTGTCTGTCTGTTATAAACTCAAAAACTACCTAACGGATTTCGATGAAATTTGGTGCCGCGATAGTTTGAGATCCTGGGAAGGACTATGCCACTTTTTATCCCAAACAAATTATAGCGAGATTCTTATCCCGGAAAAACTATTTCAATTCAATTCAAGTACGAAATACAAAAACACGAGAGCATGCTTTCTAACCATCGTTTCGAATCCTTCAAAATCATAAAAGATATTCCATGTTAGATCGTATAAATTTAATTGTATAATTTTCACAGCCCTACTGCCGAAACACCATTCACAGGTGCAGGGGTCACAGGTCATCATCGATCGGAAGCCCAGTGTTGCGCAACTGCAATGACCTTCAGATATAACCTTCACCTTTGACCTTCACCTCCGCATTGACACGAATGCAGTACAAACACCCACGCGTCGCCGAAATACCAAAGTTCGCAACAATACCACAACACCGCGATATTTTCGCCTACGTTTATACACATAGCTTGCCAAAAGTTATTGGGCGTGAAAATGAGTTGTGAAAAGCGGCAATGTACGTCAAATTTATGAATGTGAAATGTTATCACAAATCCGCAGTGTGGGGCGGGCTGACATCCTCGTTACGTGTTTAGGGCCTGGCTAAATTTAGAACAGTGTTATCATAGTTTTCGTGTAAGCCAATTTAAACATTATGCAATAGGACTTAAGCCTGAAAATTGTCATAGAAGTTTTGTTATTATATGAAATTCAGCTATAACGAAATAAATTGTGTACAAAGAACTATAATATGGATTTGGACCTCCAATGATGTCAATATTAAGGCTATTATTGCAAAATGATTAAAATTATGTCATGACAGTGTGTGTTTAGGCCCAAAAGGTAATGATATTTTAGAAAAAATAAATAATAATATACCTGACCTTTTAGTATAAATTACAAGACGTTGAATATTTATGTTTTTTTCTTTACAGGTAAAACATATTACGTCACTGTTGAACTCCAAACGGATACGCAAAGGTAAATTTAGGGCTGTGGACGTACTCAGGTGTATTAGGGGTCATGACCCCCGCCTTTACGAATTTATGACCTATTACTACAACTGATTCCATTTATAATAATTATTTTTCTTTCAATCAATGCTACTGTTTACTTACTTGATTGGCTACACATCAATGGCGAAGCGTCCATGCAAGCCGATTCCTACCGGCTTCTCTTCTAGGTTTATTTACGTCTGTCTTAATTTTTGTTTTCTGACAAATTGGCCACGATATTTTAACCACGGCAGGTTTTTTTGCCTCGGGTTACCTTTTGAAATATTTCACCCTTCGCATCTGCTACACATTTAATAATTTTAAGTATATGACGTGTGATTTTTCTTTTGATCATTGCTAGTGAGAAAGTTGAAAATCCCTTTTCATTAAAAATAAATTCATTTACTTTAAAATTGGCAACATTTTCAATAATTTTTATAATAATTTTAACCCATTTAATTCTAATTTTACCTATTGTTTCAATATAGCATCTGGCCCACCAAATTGGACGAGACATAATCAGTTTATGTAATTGGATTTGTCATTTGTACAAAGTTGTTAGAGACGGTAAACTGATTAATCGAAATTTTAACATTCGTGACCTTTCCAACGGCGACGTGATTAGAAGTATAAATTATAGTCTCTATGGGCTAAAGATTAGGTATGTTTCCCCTTTAGGTGTTATTAAGATAGATACAGTTGTAATTAGGACAATATTTGAACGCCCTTTGAAGGCATTAATATAGGTAATAAATAATAATCAACATAATTGTGTCGATTGTTGAGGGCTAATCATCTTTCGTCGACATTCTGTTGGACACCACTCCACTTACCACAAGGTGCAATGCATTTTCACGTGTACGTATAAAAAATAGATAATGATAATATTTAGTATTCATTGAATTAAACAGACATTCGACTGAATTTCTTGGCGCTTCTTCTCAAGTCATTTAGTTTTTCCGATACAGCGGTAGATTATAGAGAAAAAAAACTAGGAGATTTTGCTCATTAAAGTTAGTACTATTTTCACTAGCTTTTGTTCGTTGCTTTATCCTCGTGACAGTTTTTCCGGACTAAAGGTTTTAAGTACTAATAGACAAACGCAGGGGGGACTTTGTTTTATAATACATAAGAATAATTTCGAGTTTGAAGGAATCAAACCAGATTCTGTTACCAACCGATAGTAACTCTTACAATAAACAAACACGAACATATTAACCTTTGCAGGCGCAACGACCGCTCGAAATAAACTTTAATCTTTGTTGCTGAGTGCGCTCCGGCGTGATATCAACTTCAATAGTACTACATGCAGTATTGTAACTATACATTGCATTTTTATGCGTGCACGGCTAAGTGACTCTAATACACCTGAGGGGAAGTAGAGTGGGGTCCAATAGAATGTCGACTGACAAGCGATCATCCCTCGACAGTCGAAACAATTATGCCGGCCTGTTGGAACCGGATATAAACAGGCTGATCCCGGAACGCGACACACGTGGGCCATTATAGCGGGTTTTAACTCCTTGTGTACGGTGGTCGCTATCTGGGCTGTTATGAAATATATCCCATAACCAATATTAAATGTAAACTTTTCGAAGGCAGAGTTTGAACCCTCAAACTTCGTCACAAGCTTTCCATTATTGATGTTCGAGGATCAAAGCCCAAGACATAAACCTCTGAATTTCGCAGTTTTACATAGGTATTATTTATCAATTATCGGTAATTTTAACGAGGAAGGAAAACTTTGTGAGCAAACCTACCTAATAATTTAAAAATAAACTAGCTATGTGAAGTCTGTCCACCCGAACTAGTCCAGCGTGAACTAAAGCCTAACACCCTCTCAGTAGTAGAGGAGGCCCATAATGGAGTGGCTCATGCAGTGGACATAATACAAGGCTTTTTTTCGCGGGCAAAAGCGTGTTATCGCTACCACCACTTGGGGGGTGAGTGGAACGGTTATCTTGGTTTCACCGGTCTTACGGCCCAATGTCGACACGGGAGTATAGCATCATCCGAGCGAGCATTGGATCGAGTCCCTAACCCCTGTATACTCCACACCTGCAAACCAACCAAAACCCGCAATGGCCTTCAGCGCATACGAGACGGTCTTGGGGAGTATATAACACAAGGCTGGTATTATTACATAGTGATGGATTATGAGAGAAATAACTCTGGATTGAAATAATATGAGTAGATTTTATTGAGAACAGTAATGACTAGACAACGACCAAAGAGAAGTATACAATATTTTTTTAAGCGGCATAATGCCAGTACTAATATAGCTCATTGGTCGTTATTGTTTGGTTTATACTCTTTGTTACTATACAGTTTCAACACATAGAACAGAATAAGCTACACCACGGTGTATTAGAACTCTGGGTACCTCTCCAGGATTTATGCTTGAAGATCACAGTAGCCGTCCACAGCGAGTGCAGTCATAGCGCTCTTATCAACACAGATAAACACCGTTTTACGATGATTTAATGACTTGTTTAGATCGTGGTGTAATAATATTTTTAATTTATATTTTATCATTGTGACCACGATAATAGGGTCTCCAAGTTAATTGGACCCGTTATTATACATTGTTATAAGAGGTCACCTGAGTTTGGCAGCTGTTTTTATAGATGTGATATTAGGAATCAGGCCAGTCTTTTTGATAGCAAGTAGCTCGCCTGGTATAATTGTCCATTGTCAGTAATCAGACTGCCAGACTTCAAGACTGTAAGCTCATTCTGCGTACATCGGACCAACAGCTAAAATTTAAAAAGTTGTATAATTGTAAAATGTAGGTAGATATTATAACTTTGACTTTTCGGATGACCAACACCTCAGTCCGCCCCGTGACAACGAAGGCTGCAGTCTTCGAAACGTCGGGAGAAAATTATAATATAAAAATGGCGATAAAATCCGTAAAATAGTTTTATTTTAATGTCTAGCATTCGCGTTAACATAACAAATTATCACTGTAAGTTAATCAATTAGAACTTAGTGCATTCGATGTTCATATTCATAAAGACTGGCTATGATGTATATTAAGAATAATCTTTTAATACTGTTGTTAATAGTTAAAGAAAACAAATCATTAATATCTATTAAGACCAACTCTTGCATACCAATATTACCAAATAAGTTCGTTGCTTTATAATAATAAATTATAGCTTTTGTTCCCGGCTTTGCCACCCCAATCCTTTTCCAAGAGAAAGCCCCTCTGTTTTAAGTAGCCGTTCTTCAAAATCGGGGTAGTCTTTGTCAGTACTGTAATAAATGAAACTGAAACATGACACAAAGATGTTCGATATTATGTAGATTATCACGCTTAGGCGAACTGCCAAATTATTCATCAGTGTTCAGAAGGCCGAATATAACATTACACTGTTAATCGATTTAGGATTCTATCATTAATCATATAGAGTTGGATTTAGTGTAGCTTTGTTTTGTAATATAGCTACTATAATCAGTATTAATAGGTTTATGATGCTACATTATTCAGCTCGCGATGTAATTTACGCCTTAATTTTATGCACACGGCATTCGCACGAAATTACATGAGCTATTTACTCAGCATTTATTACTAACATGAAGTATGTTTCCGATACTTCAATTAATTTCGATCTAAATATCTGTAATACCAGCTCTGTTATATGTTGTCCTATTGTTGGGTACGTGCCTGCACTACTGAAAGGATTTAGGCTTTACTCCACCACGCTGGCCTGGTCTGGCAAACTTCACTTACCTTCGAAATTATGTATGTAAATTACCCGATGATGAATTCCTTCGCTTTCATAGCGAGTGATAATTGACAAAGAAAATACAAATATACATGTGTCTTAAGTTTTATCCTTCAGACCTTCATCTGATCAGTTGAGACATGCCCTTTCTCCTTTCCCGTCTCAATCCTGCAAGGTAATTACTAAAATAGATTCATCCAGGGCCATTACGTTCACTTTGAATTTTGAAATTTTGTGACCACATTATCCTGACCCGCCCACCAGGCGGATCATAATGAAAATTCGCGTCTACGAAGTGTCACGTTACGTTCGTCCCCCATGCCAGTCGAAAGTGCGGTGTCGATTTTCGTGGTAATACTGCGCCGGGCGTAAGGTCAAATGACTAACAGCCCTTCCCGCGGCTTCGGACGCCCTCGCTTCTCGTATAACCGTTTTGGGCTAAGGCTTCTTTGATTTATTTTCAGATAATATCACGTTAATGGCTGTGATTTATAACATAAGGTCATTTATTTTTAGATTATTGTTGTAATAAGTTATATGCGGGTCTTTTGTTGGTAAATCGATATTACTGAGTTAAGAGAAGGAATGTACGATAGTGAAGCTCTGAGCTGGTAACTATGAAGCAGTTATAGTTTACCTAATCACAAATGCAATCAGGTAATATACCTATGCATGGTAAAATGGTTAAAATTAACATTAATTCACGAAGATTACGCATATTATACATCAGTGGCGACGGATGATATTTTCCGAAACCTAACTCGACACGATATAGGTACTAATATGCATGTGGGGAATATCTGATCGTATTTTAAGATTATTATTAAAATGTTTTTGCAAGCGTATCCGATTTTCGGTGCATAAGAGAAAGGTAAGAGTGCTTTCTCTCTCTCTCGCGAGCAATGGTGGATACGGCAGACGCTCTGGCGTGCGCGCAACCGTGTAATTAATATTTAATTGGGTCAAAAGTCAAGACTTTCAGTGGATTCCACATCTTTTATTTGCCCCTCATCCCTACATGCATAATTGCGGTCTGTGAATTGTTATAACGATCATTATTACATAAATTACGATAGGGAAGGCCGCAGGAATCTAGTTATATCGACCCTTCGCCACTGTTATACCTAATATGACAAACTGATCCAATATTAATTATAAGTACGATATTTCGTCACATATCCGACATAGTTACGAATTCGCAATATACTAAAATTGTAAACACGGTCAATTTAAAAGTGAAATATCATACCAAAAATTTAACAATTCTTTAATACAAACGCATTTTGCCCACAAACTCGCAAGTCACGCATTAATCTGCATTTAATTGAACTCCGCTAATCGTGTATTGCTAATAACAAATATGGCGGATCCACGTGTATTGGCGATTTATGATAGGGGGCCATTGACTATCTTCCAGTTGTTTACACAGCGCTTCTAGTGCGTGCAGCTAAAGTACTGTTTCAAACGCTACCTTGAATTGGAATTTGCGACTGTAGTTTGAATAGGAGTCGCGTGTCGTCATATGTGTGGAAGGTAGCATAAGGATCGTACGTGCGCTATAATTAAGTAAAAATTTATCATATAATTTTCGCAATCTCCGAATTGGCAATCACGTTGCAACTTCACTAATATATCAAACACAGCAATCAGATTATTTTGATATACGATATCACACCTATGTGTGATGTCCCCAGAACAGCTTCATTAGCAATGCAATTTTGGAATTATGACAGTTTAATTTTACAAATCATGCAAGCAGACTAGTAAATCCATTTGACATTAACATTTAAATTTAAAAAGCCGTCTTCGAAGTCACAGGCAAAACGTCTGCATGTATCGATTGCAATTTGCTTGAATCGTTATATTTGAAACAACACCTTAAATGCGTTTGCTACAAATATTGTTATTCAACTTAGGCTACTGACCCTATAATGGCTGTATAGGAGATACAACACGTGTGACCGAATGGATGTTAGACTATGTTCTTATTGACCTTAAATATGTCTTTGGGGATATGAGGAACTAGGATATTTCAATTTTATGGTCCCATGTTACACTACTACTATTTATAGACGTTTGTATGCTACAATTTGTGTGCGGTTCTGCATTTCATAGGCTACCTTAGATTACAAGGCACTGGTGTCTAAATGGTTCTGGCATTAAGTCCGCCTATGGACTTTTCTGTAATATAAAGTATATAAAAAAGTTAATATCTTTTGGCTAATATGATAATGAACATATAACCAATAGTAGAATAAGCCTTTAAAATTTTCGAAGCATTCAAAATGAATAATAATGTATGAAATTAAAAACCTCTACTAATTTACAATAAACTAATTTATTGTACTGACAACGGTAACTCAAAAACGAGAAAACAAAAGTGTCGACCTGAAAGCAGGGTTTTATTTTCCTGATCAGACTATACTTTCCCGCATTGTTCTATGACATCAATTTCCACATAATTCGATACCTTATAAGTACTTCGAACCAAATCCAAAAATATTGACACGATTTCGACTGTAGTAACAACGCGTGCTTGTGACGTATGCAGTTAACAGTGTTGGCAACTTAACTATTATTATCTAAATATGAGTACTAAGTTTCAAATGACAACTCTCTTTACCAGGATAGCATAATTATATTAGCTATAAAGCCCAAGAAGGCTTTTACTTTGTTGGTATTTGCAAATTATATCAAAAAATCGCCTGTAATAACAATATTAAGTAGCAATAAATATTTCTGATAGAATAATTAAAAATATTAATTAATATAAGTGGCCGCGTAGTGGTGACTTCAATTTTATGATGATTTCTTATGTTTATGCGAATTTTAGACGTTGATATAAAAATATTTTTACGGATATTATCGCGTTTTTTTTGTATTATAGTTTTACCCCGACGTTTCGTTGGCTTTGTAATCTTCGAGGTCGCGGATTGGACTGAGGTGTTCTTCAACTGCTAATAATAAAAAAAGTATAATTTAAAAATTTACGGGGCGAGCGGAAGACGTATCAAATAGCGGAACCCGCTCGCCCCAGTTCACTAATTCATATCACAATTTTGAAAATTTGTAAAATACAAGCTTAATATAGAAACATTTGGAAAAAAAAAATAAAAATTTTGGTAGATATTGGAACTTTGACTTTGACAGATGCCCAACACCTCAGTCCGGCCCGTGAATACCGAATAATACTGTATAAATAAAAGTGTTGGATGGTGTTTCTACTGTATATGGGCGGTCGTATCTCTTACCATCGGAACGAGAACGGCAAGCTCGTCTCGTCATTCAAAGCAATAAAGTAAAAAAAAACAAAAATGTACAATCCAAATGTTAGCGTCAACCCTATTAGAAACAGTCCGATATGTCGATCGGTCACATCGCGTCGGTGAGCGTGACCCGAGTCGCGTCAACACGACCGCGACGCTTCGTGTGAACGCATCGCTGGCCTCAGAGCGCTGCAACAATGTCTTACAACATACCTATATACTTACAAATGCGATAGTATTTTGTTGGTTTAACACAAATAACAGCAAAGCGACATTATTATAATTGGTTTATAGTTTACAAGATACAGTGTCATATGTAACTCTTATTCGCAATGATATAGGTGACGCGACCTAAACCTGTAAACAAAAGCCAGGCATTAAAAAAATAAAGCATAAAAACTTAAAAAACACAATGTAATTGTATATATTTTTTTCCTGAGATAATAGCCTTTAGGCTGCTGATGTTTATCCTCTATGCTCCTCTTTAAAAGTGTGTAACGTATTTACTATTCCTAAAGAATAAAGTTAAATAACATTTATAAATGATGACTTACTTTCTGTTCCAGAAGACCCACTTATACCATTGACCCGTTATGCCATTAAGTCGATTCTCTCCAACAAATTGGCACGCTAACCGTATTCTTAGGAACTATCTATTCGTAATTTGAATACAAAATATAGAAAAAAAAATGTTGTTTACTTTGGTTGTTTAATTTTTTTTACAATTTGCATATTTGCAACTAGTATATATTATAGACAATTTAATAAGGAATATTTTGTATTTTAAATTTTCAAAAAGGCCTAAAATAGATTTTTTAAAGGAATTATTTGTAAATCTGCCGATTCCCAACTCGCGCGCCACAAGTGTGGAACGAATTGCTCGGGGAGAGGCCTTAAAAAAGGCATAAGCAATAGGTCCATACAGCCCAACCGCTACGTAGTTTCCAAAAAAAATACTACGCTCCAATTCAACTGTAATGTATTAATTAATAAAGCTGTAAAGTGTACATAACGGCCAGTGTTCGACAACGGACAACTCAACTTGCTGCTCGAGATATTAACGCGAAAGGTCAAGGTCGGATCTCTTGGACACTGGTGCGAAATGTTGACCTTGCAACCGACCTTGGAATTTACCTTTCTCTCCCAAAGATCCGTGCGACAGCCGCTTCGACAAGCCTTCATGATGTTCTTTAGAATCAATATTTCCAAAACCTTGAAAATTGTCATTAGTATAATACGTTTATTCAAATTTGGTCATTGACCAGTGAATTATACTGATAATGCGTTAGCTAGGGCTTTATTTTCTATCTGCTTGGTCCATTCGTTTGTTTATTATTTTACTACATGGATACTAAAAGTTTTTGTTTGTATGTTTTACTGACGGTAAGTTATTCCTACTTTTAATTCCGGTAAAAATGGGCTTCCCAAGCCCATTTCTATTCTATGATTTTTTTCATGTTATATATCGCAGGTCGTTAAACCAACGGATATTAACTCCAATAATGTTTTGAGATATCACGTTTTGAAAGTTTGAAAATGCATACCGTTGAAAACCTGTGGGTTGTGAACAACTTCGAGGATACATTATCCTGGATTATACACAATAAATTTACTGTAAGTGTTTACGGTAGGGTTTTTATATGATAAATACTGCACCTGATGGTAAGTGGAGTAGGGTCCAATAAAACGTCGACTGAGGAGATATGATTACTTCTTGGTAGTCGACACAATTATGTATGTCAGCCTATTAGAAGCGGTTATACTCAGGCCGATTCCGGAACGCGACACGCTTACGTGGACCACTATGGCGGGTTTTACCATCTTGTGTAGACTTTTATTATCTTAGCACTTTCTAGAAGCAGGTGATGATGATACTGTACAAGCTGTTCAAATGGCACAATTGTCTGCATTACAACTGTATAGACTAAACGAAATTGACGATGATCATAAAGAGCAAAGTAAAATTGCGACCACATTTATTGACGCGGGCATTACATAATGGAACAATCAATAAAGAAATAAATTAACGTATCTTCGAAACTATTGGAGGTAAATACATTGTTTTACCAGTTTGTAGAAGAAAATTCTTTGTTTGGGTCGTACGATATGAATTTTATTCACATTTAAGTCACTTGAGGAAAAACGCAATTTTTATGCGGTTAATCGTAACATTGAAACTAGTCACAAACGATCGTTATTAACAACAAACTTCAGGGTAATAGGAAAGCACTTCAGATTGCACATGTTCTATTGTGCAATTTCCTAGAATAGTTCTTTAAATGTCGGGATTTGAATAATCTACAGCAGGGAGTGCGAACCTTTAATGGTTAACGTGTCATTATTTATAAAAAAAATTATCTTGTAACGTGTCCTCCCGGAACCCTGTCTTATATATCCAAATGCCTCTTTTTAGCGACTGTTTTATGATCCAACTATGTTTTTGTTTCTATTTCTCGGATATCGGCAATGTGACTTTACTGCATCTGATGTTAAGGGAAGTGAAGCCCAAAGAAAGACATTTAGCATATCACTCCCGTGCTCGAATTATTTTGTCATGTGCCACCACTGGCACGCGTGCTATTGGTTCGCCATCCCTGACAGCAGATTATCTGAGATAAATTTCTCCCTATCTCCCTGTGGGATAAACAACGCTACTTGTGATTATGAATTATCAGTTCACATAACCTCTTCAAAATCGGCAATGACGATACTCTCTTCTTCTGTACGATTAACTTTTCGGTGAATTTCCATTGTTGGTACATTATCTTATTTCTTTTTATCATCTATAGCTCACAGTCAACCATCTATTTGTTGTCTTCCTCTTTAGTTTGCTGATAATTGTATATATTCTGAACATGAGTTACCGCTTTCTCGATTACTGACAGGTAAACTATATACATGTGATGCTGTGTTTCGACTTGAATGACTCGTTATTACTGGCCAGGTGACTTAATATTTGTATCAGAACAACTTTTAAAAATTCTGGGAGATATTTTTACCGGTTTAAATTATTTAAGAAAAACATTTATTCCAACTCATAACTTATATAAGAATAACAATAAATATTGTCGTCCGCATTGTTCCTTAAACAAGAAATCAATAAATGAATAATGTGCATACATTTTATCAACAGTTTTACTGTGTTAAATATTTAATCAAACCATCAGGAAGTGGTCTGCTTATCGTGAAGTTAGCGTGAATGACAATGTGGCTTCCTCCTATTGTGCGATTCATTAAAATAAATATTATTCATATACTATAGTTAGAAATAACTATTGATGTGAGTGCTACAACTGGACATGATTATTATGAATGGATCAATAAAATCCAGTGATTTCACGATGAAAAAGTTTTTGACTTTACTTTGTCTGGCTGGCAATGATATTTGCCAACATTTTCTAGGCAAGGCGTCCAGGGAAATCTAAAAAGGCACACACATTAAATTCCAACAGTTTAAATAATTGCAGGCGTACATCTAAAATCCGACTTGAACTCACCACACAAGCTCAAATTTCAATCAAATTCCGACCTTGATGCATTTATTTTTAAGTACGTGTGTAAACTGTTTTGTTTACGAAACGTGTTATCCACCGGTCGAGTGGTGTTATCAGCTTTGCTGTTGTTATCAAATCATTTCGCCGTTATCGCTTCACGTTTGAAAGTCATGGGCACAGTTGTCAGTCGTAACAGCCGATGGATCACGGGTTGATAGCTGGAGTGGTGATGGAAAGTGGACGATAACCTGTTGAGATATGCTATATTTTTGTTTCACTTTGTCACACCCACGTTTCTTCAACTACGTTAGACCCCATGTAGCGATGGAGCCTGTTTCCATTTACCGAGCGTATTTCCAGATTCCGATTTTTTTTTATTGCCTTAGAAGGCAAACACGCGAGCGGTCCGCCTGATGGTAAGCAGCATCCGCCGCTCATAGACTAAAGCAATACCAGAGGCACAGCTAAGCCGTTGCCTACCAGAAACTGATGTTATTTGTAGAATATAAAGTATTATTAGTATTATAATAAAAAAAATACTACCCACGTTTAAATAAAGAAGGAAAAATCAATTTGTGCGATATAATTTCTTTGCACACTTCACTTTTCAAGTGCCAGTTGACAGCAGACTTCATCGACATTCCTATTTTTATATCGATTATAAATTATATCGAACTCATGTTTATTGCACGTGATGGAAAGTGTGTAGTCTAATGTCGACCAACGAGTAACTGCGTTCCGCAATTGTTGATAGGATAACGCAATTTTTTAAGTAGATTGGCTAATTCCTGATAGCGCTTTGTTCAATGCTTAAAATGATATTTAGAAACTGGATTAAACGGGTAATTTTTAAATTGTGCGGGAAAGTAACTACACCCGAAGGTAAGTGGAGTAGAGTCCAGATAAAGTGTTAACTGACGGGATATGTTTACCCTCGCCAGTCGACACAATTATGCCAGCCTATTTGAAAGCGAATACACAAGCTGATTGATCCTAGGACGTAAAACTTATGAGGGCAACAATAGCGGGCTTTACTCTTCGTGTTCGGTCGTTATCCGAGCGGATATACATATTCTACCACCAGCAAAACTCTCATAAGCCAGGACACCGGACAAACCTCGGCGAGTCTGGTAACACTAATCAGTCTTAAATTTGCAAAGAAATTTCCCCTAAAATGACTTTGCATTTACAATAAATCAGTAAATGTGAAATTAAAAAAAATATTGTTATCAGTATTGGTCCACATCCAGTCGTGTTAAACTGCCTGTAAAACTAAAAAGGTTTAATTAGGTCATTGCAGATAATGTTTGTGGTAATGAATTAGGGCTTATGCACCCTGCATTCGCGCTTCGACACTGTCTTACTCAATGTGTTTAACCATTTGTATCATGGTGCGTGTTCTGAAGAATTGATTTACCTTATCCCATCCTCTTCTTTACTTAACATAGCCACACGAGATGGTTTGCGAAACCACAACTTCGTAGTCTCTTCCATCCCGGCTCGAACAAAATGGTTCAGTAACTCATATTTCTCCCTGTTATGGACCTACCATTAAGCTGTGGAACAGTTTGCCAGCATACATATTTCCTTCCTGCTACAACTTGGGGTCCTACAAGCGAAGCATTAAGAAACAATTAAGCAGGCCGGCATAACTGTGTCGACCGTCCAGGAATGCTTATCTTTTGGCGCTCGACGCTATTTCGGCACCTCTTTACTTACGAAGCCTCTTTGCCCTGCCCACCACAAAAAATATAAATCTATACGCAAAATAATATTTTTTTTTTCTATTCTGGTACAAGTCTTTTGAAACAACAACTTCGCACCAATAAAAGATCACGTGTATAAAAACGCGCGCCGTCAGCTCTCATTATGAGTATAAGCCCTAAGTATAAGAGTATAAGAGTATTAGATCGATGCTGTCATTGCATTGTTTATTTAACATTCTTTGATATGGTGCTTTTTAGGCGCGAATTTAATTCTTAATAGCGTTCAATTATTTACAATGCATTCAAACTATCTTGAATAAACTGCTTTTAGTTTATAAGGATATTAATAACGACTTCTTTGGTGGCGTAGTTGTACTGTATGTGGGACGGCAGCGCTCTGAGGTCCTGGGTTCGAGTCTTGGGTCAGGAAAGTGATATTTGGGTTTTCCTGCCCGAAATCTGGAATTCGTGCCCGATATGGCGATAGACTCGCCCCTATTACATTATGGGACAGAACACAGTTGGCAACAAGTGGGTGCCCTGGTTGCGCCTGTGCATACCACTTAAAAATAAAAACATAATGTGTGTTTATTTGTTGTTGAAAACTATAAATACATCATGTCTGATCTGAAAATTGAATTCAAGCCCTCTGGCACAACAAAGTGCGTTGCCTACACCTATAAACCAAACGCACACAGTCACACACCTTTTGTTCCCAAAGAGGTAGGCAGAGGCCACAATAATGCACTCACTCTTCGTTTATGCATTCCGTTCCATGATAATACGGGACAAGTTTATCTCCATAACGTGTACAAGTCCACACTCCAGGTCGATACTGAAAAGAAAAACCCAATATCATGCCAAATCCGGGATTCGAACTATGACTTCAGAGCGGAAGTCGTACTGCGCACGCATTGACTATGCTACTGACGCAATCAAACAAACAAACGCAGCAATATTGATGGATTCTAATCTAGGCCAGTGTCGAGTCAAGGTGAGGTTATAATTTAAAATTTGACATTCACACTTGTTGCATGCAGCACACTCGTGGCGGATACACGTGAGGCGAGCTCAGGAAAGACAATTTCTCCTTTACGCTCATTAAATATTATATACTTGCATATTAAACATACCACACGAAATATACTGATGTAATATGTATTCCATTACAAAAACATGTGGGAAAAAATTTAAATATCTGAGAATTAAAATTTTTAAGTACTGTTTGTTGTTGTGGGTCGATTTTGTGAACTGTTGAACCGTTTTCAATAGCATGTATGTGGCATTTCTAAAGGGATTTAGAAATGCCACATTTATTCGGTAATTTCGGCTATGAAACAAGAGGCTGCGGAATTTATCAAGATAATATTTGGTATGGCCAATATTTATTTCCGGTCTGTTTATAAAGCAGAAAAATGATATAACTGTTAGGTATATTTACTTTCGCATAAAACTTACCTTACTGAGGAGGATTATTTACACCGCGTTTTTTTAAGTATCGGTTCCCGCAGTCGACTCCGGGGAAACCCTGTGAATGGGATACTGGAATCCTCCGGCTTAGCGGCTGCAGGGCCCTGGAGGAAACTTGGGAAGGGATAACTGAGTGAATTGGCATTGGGCAACCATGAGGAATACGTTCTTAAGCTTACCTTAGTAGTAGGATCAATTTCCCGAATATATTTTTTTTGAGAAAGCAGTGGAACTTTATCCTCGAAGATGGTTTTAAGGGGTGGTATAAGTTCTTACAAATTCCATGTCTGAAATATTGCGATGAACCGATCGGATCCGTCGTCGAATCCGTAACACGTAGTAACAAAATGTGTGATCCGTCATCAAACTACGGATTTTGATTTTCAATGTAGACCCCCTGCAGTCATGCTGTAATACAACTACGTCATGTAGAAATTGTAAAAAAAAAAAAAAATCACGTCGAATTGATAACCTCCTCCTTTTTTTTGAAGTCGGTTAATAAATGCATTCAGTCTTTGTATACGATACTCTTGCACCTATATATGTTATTGTATACGTGACTTACGCGTAAAGTATTTGTCGTAGGAACACATCACGTATGTGAAGTTTGCCCAGATGCGCCGTTTCCTCCACTCGCTGCGAATGGCGCCTTATAAAGGTCAACATTTTGCACTAATTATAAACATTTTGTTTTCGATATTTCGCCCTGACATTTCATATATTGTTTATATTTTTTTCCATTACTCGATTCGCCAAATGAAGATATGATTTTAATAATAAACAGATATAATTCAAATGAATCCTTTGATGGGTATTGTTTCACTTAACAACAGCTGGACTGTGAATTCACTTTGCTTGCATAAAAAAATGTAGTTAGCTTGGGTTACGTGTTTAGATGAGGACTGAGTTTTACATATATTTATAATATTAAGCTCAATCACATCTTATTTATAAGATACATATGGTAAATAAATCTGATATATACAACAATTATGGAGCACATAACATTTCCACAATAAGTAACGTATTATAGCAGCCAACTTTTATTTGAACTAGGAATAGAAAAATCATTTAATTCTGTTTATGTAGTCGTTAATAGACCTCGTCATTCCGGTATTTGTAGATCTTGTATAGAATCGGCCATTTTATCTAAGTCTATAAAATATGACTGCGTCGATGGCGTGCTTGTTTTACTATACGACTGCGTTGCTGAGGTCTCGGGTTCGATTGTCGGGTAGTGGTGTTGGATTTTACTGCTCAGTATTCGCCCGGAGCTAGTACCCAATACGAGGATATGCTGGGCTCCGACCTCATCATACGAGGGAGTACACGCGGCGGAAAATGGGTACACCAGTTGCACCTTTGCCCACCCCTTCGGGAATAATAAGCATGAGTGTGTGTCTACAAAATATATCAAATTTTCTTAAATTTTAGACTTGGCTCTTAATTCCACATTTGTTTTAGTGATTGCAGTCCAGTTAGTACATTCATAAATCCAGTAACTTGGGCAGTTATACGTATACTATATGTTAACAACATTGAACTTTGAGCTGTAAATATTGCGAAATCTTTAAACCTTAAGAACCAAGATAAATCTAGTTTTTATATGTAAATTGTGTACAGATGATTATGAGATGCTAGCTGCGCGTACGCAAGGACACGTGCACGTCTCAGTCGCGTGACGTTCCGGGTTCGAGTCTAGACCAGTTTTGAAACATTTGTATCACGTTATGTATACAAGAACACTTGTTCTGCTTTTAGTAATAAATATTTAATTTAGCATGTCGTAAAGCAGTGATGTTTTTATACAAACTAATTTGTGTGCGTCTTGCCTGTCTAAATTATTAAGCATGGATATCACTGTATATAGGTGTATATACATATAGGTATGCGGTCTGCGAATCGTTCCAACGACAATAAGGTTTTTGATAAAGTACATGAGATTTTACAAAAGTTACAAAAAGGCCTGAAATCGGGTTACATGGACCCTTCATCAGTGATAGATATTTTTGTCTTTATTTATTAATATTGAATGACCAGACGATCATGGGATATCATCATCGCTTGATGATAAGTGATACTCCATAACCTGCTGAACTTTTACTCTATAACCCCACTGTGCCAATCACCCTGAGACATAAAATAAAAATAAAATAAAATACTTTATTTATCACATAGGCGAACAAAGTTGCACTTATGATACGTCAAAACAAAGCATAAGAATAATTATTATTATTTCTAAACAACTATTAAAATTGCTTTTATAACTATGGACATTTTAAATTAAGGATAAAATTTATACTAAAGACTAGGTACAAACCGAAGTAACCAGCTCGGGCTGGCAAGTAGGGGGAAATAGAAGGGTAACGCGTCGCGATCCTCACCGGCGAGGACATGAGCCCTAACCTAGCTAACCTACCAGCCTTTCACTAGCCAAGCATAAGATGTTGAATTTCATAACGTATTTGTCTTATGAAAATTAACCTATCGCCATGTCGAGCACGAACTCTAGTCGAAGCAACTGGCGTAAAATTAATGCTTCTTTAAACAAAACACGTGTAAATTCAATAAAGTTATCGAAATAAAAAAGAAAATGCGATAACCATTTGTTATCGTTATATATCATTTCAGGTCAATCTTATCAGATTGTATTAGGACCAATGCCAAGGTAATATACGTCCAGATCAGTGGCGAAGCGTCCATACAATCCGATTCCTACCGGCTTCCCTTTTAGGTTTATTTTCGTTTGTTTTAATTTTTGTTTTTTTGTCAAATTGGCGGCAATATATTAACTAAGAACTCGATTTTTTTTGACGTCAACTTATTTCTATCCATATAGTATAATATGAATATTCCTTTTAAATCTTAATCCGTTTGGGTAAATAAAACTTTAAGTTCATTCATTTATAAGTTGTTACTTGTTACCCAGTAGTGACAAAGTTATTTATTTTACGCTCCGAAGATAAAGTCGTGTTTATCTCCAACTTTCCCGCGGCTTATTTGAATTTTTAATGTAATATTCTGTCTCTAATGTTATAAATTCATAGTGTTATTAAGCTCGGTTTGGTATTCCGCGCAGCGCCGCGTGGTCGGGGGTGCGGGGCGGGGTGCCAGCGGGGGCCGTCGCGTAGCAACGTGATCTACGGCCCTACGCCGCCGTAGCGCCTACGTCAGCTACCAACTCCCTACTACTCCATACCTACCCGCACGTACGCATCGTATACCCGCGCGCCCTTTCACACCTCGAACTACCCGAATATGTACAACTACAGGCTACGTATTGTGCTACGTTGAGCGTTGAATTAAGTGTCACAAAACCTAACGCGTGACGATCGCTACCGCTGCCATTCTCGTCATTTCAATAAAACGCTTCGGCGGTTTTTGTTTTTTTAGTGAAACCGTGTCTTTGTTCATAACGTCGTTGAACGTATTGCGCAGAAAAACGAGAACGCGCATTGCCGAGCAACCAGTGTGCGTTTAATCAAGCGGCTAGGTGTCAAGTCATTAGTGAGCGAGAGGCAAAGTGGTCGAGGGCAAGTGCGAGCGGGACGGCAGATGTGGCAACAAGTCGCGGCCGTGCGGCGCGGGGGCCGCCTTATCGCGGCGTGACGTCACGACCCTTTCACTGGCCGAAGTTGGTCTCCCGCCGCGACAACTTCAGTCCGCGCGGCTCGGTCACAGCGTGAGCACGTCTCGCGCTTCGTGTTCCTAAAATACACCGACTCACGCGTCACTCGCGGTGAAAACTAAAACTACTTCATCCGCACCAGAAGCCGACTCGAGCAAGGAATCAGAACACGCGCAAACGGCCCAATAGGTCTTCCGTGTGATCCCGTATCGGAGGCTTCTAACTGCGGAACTATTACCGGCTACCGACAGTCCCGGGACGCAGCCATGGGTGTGATAAAAGTGAGCCCGGACACCGCGTCCCTGATCTCGGCGTGCGACATGTTCGACGACATAAAGGTAAGCGGCGGCTATCGGTCATGTGATGCAGTGGGCTCGGGAGTCGGGACTGTCGTATGGCGCCCGGCCAACGCCAGTTCCGTATTAGTGAAAAAATATTTCGTGCATAGCCAGAGCGTTGCGTGGCGGCGTGGGCGGCCGAGCGTTTGTCGCGCCAAATGTTATGCGCTTTTACGGGCCGGCATTCGGCGAGCCGACTCGAGCGTGGAACGTGGAAAGCGCACTGTATAGCGTGATAAAACTCCCCTGAATTTCACCCTGCCCTGAAGCTAGTCACCTCCTTCACGTTTCCTATAATGGTTTGATCAGAACAACTCATGTCCGCAGCTATCAACGCGGCCGAAAAGATTGATCACTACCGGCGCGCATTATCATAGACTGCCGCATTTTTCTATCGCGGCAAACTTTACAAGACACAAGTATAAAATCCAATTTTTCTTCATTAAAGTCATAATTATCATTATCAATGCGATAAACAGCGGATTACCGCCGAAACTTCTAGAAATGCTGCAACAAGTGGTAATAGCGCCTGCGTATACCGCTCTAACTCAACAGATAAACCAAAAAAAAATTGTTTTAGAACTTTAACCATAATTTTAATTTGTGGGTAGATTTGTTTTAATACTAAAACAACAATCAAAAATTTATCTTTTTTTAACCGACTTCAAGAAAGGAAGAGGTTATCAATTCGACGTGTATTTTTCTGTTTCTATGCAACGCAACATGACGTTTTCGATTAACAAGTGATGCATGTAGTGGTATGCGACTGGCGACTGACGACTGCGACTGTCGGGTGACGCAACGAACAAATTGTTTTCATCGCTCTCGTGCAAAGACATGTGCATCGGTAGTCAATGCATGTTTTGTTGTAGCCATAAGTACCTATTCTTGATATAATAGATGAAACAATATGTAAAATACTCTCACTGGGCCCAAAAGTCCTCGAAAGAAATTTTAGAGTATAAACGGACATTTTGTCCGAATTTGACGCGACCACAAAAACCTGTTAAAATTACCAAATTATATTTTTAATGTACGCGATTAAATCGAGTATTTACCTAAAATATAATTAACCAAAAATTCTCAGATCTGACCTCATTTTAAATCGAATTTTTTAGCATTACACTCGTAAGGTCTTTTGTGCTATTAATTTCTTTACCGCCATTTTGTAGTTACTGGCTCGTTTATGTAAACGTTCTTAACCTACATTTAAACCCATTTTGTGCCAAGTTTTTAATTTTGAAGCGCACAATAAGACATTGTTTTACAGCTGTATGCTTTGTAGGGATAAGACTGCGACAACTAAGATCTGAGTTTAATTAAACTTTGAGAAAGCACGTCTAACTTAAAAAAAAATATTGCTCGTACATCAAATCTTAAAATTTACTTGAGGGATTGATTTTATCGAAGGTAATTTCAACAAATACCTATAAACAGTGAAATAAATTACAACTACGAAGGGTACAAAATGTCCTTTCAACAATGGTGTGACTACAGCTACAACTATCAGCGGGATATTATAATGGGCAGGTATTATTTTACTTTTTCGAAACGCCATTATTCATATCGCGCCACGTTTCATTGAGTAATCAGATGTGGAATCGATTTTTAAATTATCCACGGTTATAATAATTCACATTCATTTAAACGTTGACTTCTGTTTAACGACTTTCAATGTTTCTAATATTATAAAATCTGTAGATTTAATATTAATATTGTTTATGAAAGGCTGTAAAGATTTTTTATACTTTAAACTAAATTAAATATTGGAAGGTTTCTGAAACTGACCTTGGTAGTAAATTGAGAGTTCAAATCGCCCTTTCATATCATTATAGTTCCAATCTCAGGTATGTTGGGAGGTGTTTCGTCATTTCGGGAACGATAAACATAGCACTTAATTGGGCTTTGTTTTTATAAGCAAGAAAATTCCACTTTTTTATTATACATAAGGTGGAAATTGAAAGCAGAAATACCAGTTTATAACGAAAATGCTGCCAATAGGCCAATAAGACAACTAAATAATTGTAAAACAAAAAATAAGCTTCGAGCATTATAAAATTAGCATACATTGAATAGTACCGCATAAACAATGCAAACATCGCAATTTATTCTTTCACTGACGTAAACAATTCATTAATATGAAAGAGCTATATATAATATAAACAAGAATTATTATTTCTGTTGGTTTATTGTGTACGTAACTGCTGTACGCTTTTGTTGTGCAAATACAGCATTATTATAATACTATTAAACACCATTTTGCGTAAATCACCGGCAAATGTAACTATATAGCGCACGATTTATATTTTATCGTGTGATTATCACAATTATCATCATTTTTAGGTGTACTTTTGAAGTGTTAGCCAGTACAAAGTGTTTTCATTCTGTTACTCACATACTGGAAGGAAAGCAAGTAACAATTCTGAGTGAAATACAGTTTAGGTTATATCAGCCCTGAATATACTTTCCCGCTGTTGGGCAAGGGTCTGCTCTACTACTGACAAGAATTAGGCCTTAGTCCAACACGCCGGCCTAGTGTGAATTAGTAGACTTCGCACACCTTCAAAATTTCTATAAAGAATTTCTCTGATATGAAGGTTTCTTCACGATTAATTCCTTCACCGTTTAAGCAAGCGATAATTCACAAAAATACACATAATTTTAGAAAAAACTTGAACCTGCGCACATACATCTTGGCAGTCCGTGTTCCACAACCAACTAGGCTATCGCGGCTGTTACCTAGTTTGTTCGCATCTAAATATATTGCACGAATGGCCTTCAACATAAGTTTGTAGGTCTTTTCATGGTCTCTAAGTCTAATAAGTAAGTCTACTATGCACACCAGTTGTTTGTTTAGTTTCGTGTTCATTGCGATTATTTATATCATTGCGAATGATAGTCAGCTTGTCTACGTGGATATTAGTATTTTGATTTCAACTATCAGTAAATGCGCAATAAGTATTAGATAACGCCCAATCTACAGCTAATTGTAGATTAACATATTAAACAGGGTTTTTTTAAACGAAACTAATTCTTACACGCTTTTATCCTTGTATAGAAACTAAGGAGTCGCGCAAACGTCAATTAGTTTCCTAGAAACACTGTGCTATGAAACTGGCAATGGTTTAAAGCATCACCAGTGAATGCTCGGTACAATATTCTCATGACATAAATCCAAACCCAAATATCAGTTTTGGAATATAAACTGACGTAGTCTAGGTTGGCAGAACAGAGAACAATATTGGCACGTGCAGTCATTAGTCATTGGTAAATTGATTAGTTGTTAATAGATAAGAAGGCGAATCCGCGTGAGTCGTGACGTCATTCATTATTGATCAATTATCGTGTTTATGGTAAGGGATTTCCCCTAATCAGATGAAAGATGGAAGACTAGTAATATATGGAAACGTCAAGCGTCGCAATCTTCCAAATGATCTAGAGTTTAACTAGGCTAATGCGTTTGCTTTTAAAACCAATTATATTCCAAATTTGGTCTTTAGGAGTAATCAAAAATGAATTAAATTGTACTTCCATCAAATATAAATGTATTTTAACTGCTATGTATCCTACATTATCAGCCCATACAAACATATGTACACCAGGGACAGTTACTTTCTATTACCAAAACTAGAAATATTTCATTAGTTTCAAACTTTACCCCCGACAAACAAACTAAAGCTCATAATAGTGTAGATAAGATTTCATCAGGTTTATTTACATAAGTTTACAAAATGACAATCATTTAATGATCGGTTATAATAGATTAATTGCCGTTTGTAATTGATTGCATCCATATCAATAAGCTTTAAGAGCTGATAAAGAATGGCGCGAGAAATGAAAAGGGCGTAACTTGGTATTTTTTTAGGCAAAGAATGTACACTGCACCTTATTAGATAGATTGCAATTGAAATTTATTTTCCACTGACGAGAAGACTTCTCTGATGGGTAAATAAACTATATTGGTCAATGTTTTTGCTGTTGGTAGGACATATCCGCTCGGATAGCAACCACCGTACACAAGGTGTTAAAAACCCGCCATAGTGACCTATGTAAGTGTGTCGCGTTCCGGGATCAGCCTGTGCAAATCTAGTTCCAACAGGCCGGACTAATTCTGTCGACTCCCGAGGGGTTATCATCTGTCATCAGTCGACATTCTATTATCCCCACTCCACTTACCATCAGGTGCAGTGAAGTCGCATTGTCGTGCCCCTGTTAAAAAAAACTAGATTGATCAGTATACGTTTCAACGTTTACATAAATTACTGAGATTCTCTATTTTTGTGATCGATGTAGGAGTCATCCACTCCCGTGCAAGGTCAATAAAACATAAAACTATTCTGAAAATATATTCTACAAAGACTATTATCATTAGCAGATAGTATTAGCATCAGTAGCAAAGGGTGAATTTTTCCGAAAGGGAACAACATCAACGTAGGTATTAATATGCGTGTATGCGTCTGCAAACCGTTCTATTAATAAATTGATATTAAATGAATTACAAAAGGGAAGCCGGTAGGAATCGGGTTATATGGCCACTGGCAAGCATTATAGAATCACTGCACAGTGCGATATCGTTCCAAGTAACTAAATATCAGTAAAGACTGACAAAGTTGCGAAGACTGATAAATGAAATATGCGGTGATAACGAATCGCGCCTCAAATACCCGCGAAACAGCCTTTGAGCTATTGTTTAGAGATGTAACTTTGGATTCATAAATCGATTTTTATAACAGAATCGATTTTGATTCATGAAGAATCGATTTGTTACAAAGAGTAGGGTTTGGTAAGCAGAGTACAACTGTAAAAATATGTTTTGTAGGTTGCTACATAGTCTTCTAGTTATTACTATCATAAAAATCTTTCGATTTCTAAATAACCCGATAACATTTAAAAAATCCCCAAACCTGGAATCGATTTTCACGCGTCAAATCATCGATTTATCATAGACACGCGTGGCTCATGCGCAACAAACATGCTACTTATTCGAAGATTCTTGTGTTTTATTTACTTAAATATAGGCTTTACATAAATAGTTGTCATGGCCGAACGACAATCTTTTAATGCAGCGTGACACGGTATTTTTTTAATATCGTTTTGTTGCCAACTTTGACGAGTATAGGGGTCTTACCTTGGTATGTATTTGTGTTTTGTACTAAGTTATAACTCAACATATGATTCTGCTAACAACATGTGAATTAATTTCATGTCCTTAGAGCTCATTCACATTATACATTTTAGCGCTCTGTGAAAATATTAAAATCAATACTCTACGCTGATATTAAAGTAAATAAAGTAAAAAAAATATTATCAAGTATATCTGTTACCTTTACGTTTTGTAAAAAACAATTGAAGTGAACGAAAATATCACATAACGAGATCTGTTTTACGTTCCAATTTTCGTGGAAAATAAACTCAGATTCAGCAATATGTACTCGTGCAGTGTTATCCTAACATTGTTATATGAAATTCCTTGAACCGGTGTAATTTTAGCGCGTTGTTATCATGCTCTCGGTTTGACTGACAGCGCTTCATTTTTCGCTATAACACCAGTAGCAACTTCAATGGAAATTACGTGGCTCATATGTCAATACTTTGGGTTTGATAACTCAGTCAAACAAACTGTGTTAATTTGTAGCATTGGATTGTATTTAAGTCAAATTTGATTTGGCTCAAAATAGATACACTGGCTATCACAGGGTATAGGGGTAATTTTTAGATAGTGCTTTGTAGTTCATTTGTTCTGTATGGTGTGAGGTCTTGTTACTATCGATAAGAGAGCGTGGCCCTAAACATCAGTCGAATGACGCTCGTCTCGTCATTCAGCTCTAGAAAACAAAAACATCCTCACCGAAATTTGTATGAGAATCTTGCTCGCGTTTTGATAGGATCGTGAGTCCAAAATCCTTGATATTAAACAAGTGAAACATTTTCCACGTTGGTGCCGGATGCGACGGGTATGTGGGACGCACGATGCGTTTTGAAACCGCTCAATGTCGCCGCCGCTCGTCGCGGCCTCGTGTGCGATGGCCCGTACGATCCGCCGCACAATGTTTAACAATTCATAACTGAGCCATTTCACATTCCACATATTTAAATCGTGTACCATTGGATAGATAATTTTGTTTTCTACCTCTTTAGTCGGAAACTAGCTTGTGAGTTTGTATATTCGCTTGATTATAAAAATGGAAAACTGTTATGTAAGGTAAAGATGTTTTATTTATAATCAGCTATCAAGCAAGCCGATTATTTAGTTGTGAGCGATCACCAGAGATAAATACCCACAATATTAAAAAGTCTGCCAACTTTACAGAATTGGAGTATTGACCTCCGATAATACCCGTCAAAAATGTCGCGAAAGTAAAACAAACGAAAATCATACATACAAAAAACTGGTTTTGCAAAGTGTGACAAGTGTTGCGCAACATGGAGCCTTGACACGACACATTTAGCACAAGCCGGGTATCTTATCGGCAGCAGATAGGCGCATCATGACGCCACATGTGCCGTGGAATACAATGATATATGGTTCATCTGTTATTTTCTACAATTTATTTTATGAGTGCACGACAGAGTCACCCACTGCACCTGGTGGTAAGTGGAGTGTCCAAAAGAATGTCGAAAGATGATTATTCTTCGACAGTCGACACAATTATGCCGGCCTGTTGGAGTCAGATATATACAGGCTGATCCTAGAATGCGTCACACTTTCGTGGGCCGCTATGGCGGGCTTTAACATGTGTACGGTGGTCACTATCCGGGCGAATATAAAATATATCCTACCACCCGCAAAAGAAAATATCCTTGAAAAATTCATTAGGGTGCTATTACTACCACCTTCTGGTTCGCTTCCTTTTGTAGTGCTAATTTTCGTGCCTTGCCTAGCAGTATCTAGGCATTGCAAAAGCCAACATAATCCTGTGGCTCGAACCTGCACCCTTCTCACCACAATTCTACTGCCACGATATTGGTACTAAAATAACTAAGCACCCAATTCCTGAATCCTGTGTATCATCTGCTATTGTATATTTAACCCGCGCGTCGGACCATTGCGTCTCGTGATTATTTTGAAACGCAAATAAATAGATTTTACGTGGCAAATGTCACGGCGACACCGTGGAGTGACCTTGTCGAACAAAAAACATAATCGTGTTGGTTAGGGTTGCCAGTTCTGCTATAAATAATATTTTTTATTATGTATTAATGGTCAATAAAAATAACAAATAATCAAGTGATCAGGTGTATTTAATTGTTGAAGGGGCTCGTTTTGATATTATCGGTGAACAAAAATTTGTATTTACTAGCATATTGCTTTTTGGTAATAATACTGCCCAGAATATCAGAGTCTGTTTATAAAACGAAATGTTTGACGTGAGGCCATAATAAAGTTTAAATGTATTTATTTTCTGTTAATAAACATGAAAATGCAAACGTGTTTTTAACAAGTTTAATAACAATTAATCATTATCGGTGCCATTTACATTTTCTTAACATTTAATTGACTTCAATATATATTTTGAAAACTCGTCAACCCTATCTCTGCATCTGGACTGACCTTGGTCCGCCGTATCAAAGTGAAAGTACGCAATTATCGACGTGTTGCTGATATTATATCACTTAGAGATTAAATTATTTTCGATAATTAATTTCGTGTGTTTTTTATTTTAATCCACGTAAATACCGACTATTATGACGTATTAATTGCGACTTATAATATTAACACTTGTATAAACTTAAATGTTCATCTGTGCCTGATGGAAAATATTTATCTTATCTTATCCTTTATTCTTGGATGATATTATTGATCGACATACGGCAGTTGCTTCGAAAAATCACTAAAATATAATTGTTTATTACTTTTCTATTTGAACAATGTAAACTATTATATAAAGCTGGAGAGTTTGTTTATTTGACAGCGCTATTCTCAGGAACTCCTGGTTCGAATTGAATAATTATTTTAGCCTTAGGGCCATTTTTTTTTTATGGCTATATAACATAACGCTATGACCAATACGAGTATCAATGAAAAATATTGCATAAACAGAGAAATTGTATTCCTTCCAAAAATAAATAGTTTTAAAAACATTATTCAATTAGATTCTTTCGAAACGATGCTTCGTAAGTCATCATCAGGGATAGTACAATATTGCGTGACTGACACTGTTATCGCGAAGTGACAAAAAATGATATTGAGAAGAGTTCGATCTGAAGAAAATGCAAAATGTTATGTAACAGTCTCAATTTGACTTTCGTCACATACGCGGTATTTACGAGCGTTGTTTAGGCATGAGGTATCACTCATCACCGACATTATCCGTATAGTTATAAGCGTCTTTTCCACAACTTTCAACTAAGAAATTTTAACAGTTAATGTAGATAGTACTTATTTATTACCATTTATTTGGGAGCATAGATTAGAAAAGTCTATCAATCCGTAATAGGCCAGCGTGGTAAACTAAGGCCTAATCTCTCTTAGTACTAGAGGAAGCCCGTGCCCAACAGTGGGACAGTATGAAATACAAAGCTAATATTATTTATATTTTATAGAGAGTGTTATATTAAGTTGTCTTTAACAATCTAAAAACTTAGTATAATAAAAGTCGTGCTCCACATCGGAGGTCGTGAGGATCCGTCGGTGCCAAGTGCGTTGGCTCAGAGGGACCCTGTTAGTATGCGACGCACTCACGGCGAAGCTGCCCTTGCGCTGGACCTTCTCCTTCCAAGGGCCACCCTTGATCCAGTAATGGACATACGTGGCTCAGTTTCACGCTTAGAATTAGGGTTTAGAAGTCACTGTAGATTCAACTCTGATGTATGAAAATGTCCCGATCTCTTTCATTCCGATTTTGAGAATGAACCAATTACCTACAATAACATTTGTAAGCATGTAAAAAAAAATCTGATTGATAATTTTTTAGATAGATAGAATAATCCATTAGGATTGTTCATTTAAAATGGCGGTTAGAGAGCCTTAAAAATCCTTCCTTTTTTTTGTTCTCTGTGCTGTTAGCAATGTCATGACCCCTAGTTTGCGAGCATATTCTACACAATTTATAGAGTGGTTGTGGCATTGCTTTACAAGCTAGCTTTAGACCACCGCCATCTAAAATCTATACTGAAATTGATTTTATTATATTGGTTGTTGTATTGGAGGTATTAAATTAGGCAAATCAAATTTAAACAATGTAAAATGTCAAACGTATTGAAATAAATGTTAGTAATATTGTCAACAGACAACAATGATGCAGTTGAATGAACGAAACGAATGGTCTATTTTAAAGAATGATTGAATGACAATGATCGGAAGAAATCGTTAGCTGACCTAGTTTGTTTTTTTCGATTTCTCGGTACAAGTGGTTAATAGAACCTAAATTTACTTTCAAGTTCAGTTTTTGTTGTGACAAATGTTTTTGTGGATGGAAGATCGTCTCGCTGGTTTAGTAGCTTTTTTTTTAATGTTAGGACACTAAAAAATAGGTTCAGGACATTAAAAAAATCAACCTAGGTTCGAAACCTAGGTTGATTATTTTCGGCATAGCGACAAGCTGAGGGAATATGTGGGTATACGTGAGTGTATACAGTGGTTATAGTACTTATGAATTCTATTATACACTAATACAAACACTTTAATATAGTTTTAAAATTTGATCGGGAGGAATCTCTATCTATCTATGCGATTATCAAATTTGTTTCGGAAAATCAGGGCGCAGACGCGGGAAATTCTTACATAAATTGGGTACATTTTAGTAACAATCATAAAGAAATATATCGCCATGCATCATACAAACATTAATATTATATCACCATACACAAAGTGACATCCTACGCGATAAATATAACTTTTTGTTATCGCTTTTTTGCCGCACCCGGACACCGCAAACCGGACAGAGCTAAATGCCAAATCCGGACGCGCCAAACCCATTGTAAATAAAACATAAATATATCGGTCATATCTCCGGACATATCGCGGGATCGCAGCGACCGTGACACTCGGCCGATGTCAAAAACAAAGCCGGGTGACTGACTGGCAAATTACATATTGACATGTATTACAATGGTAATTATGTAATGAAGTTGGCCGTTTGTTGGGTTTTTTATTTGGTTTTTTTGTGTGCGGACCCTGTCCCACGGTTACAGGGGTCACAAATGCAATGACTTGTGGACTATAGTGTGTTGGTTTCTATTGTTTGTCAGCAATTGTTTTGCTGACGCGTTATGGCTGGCTATTCTAAAGTAAACCAACTTTGAGTTACCAATATACTAGTAGTAGTTTATTTGCGCATGAAGGCACTATTGCACTGAGAACAAACATGGAAATCCTATGGACTACACTCGACCACTCCGTTGCAGATGCCATGGTTTGCCGTAGGTACTGGCGAGCGACAGCATCCGCACTGTACACTGTACACTAGTCTTAATGCAGCACGTGTAGATTATATTGCATTATACTTCACGACGCTCTCCTGACATTTTTATATATAACTAGCGTTTGGCTGTGTAAAAAGTTTTTCCGGGATAAAAATAGTCTATAGCACTCAGGAATAATGCTTATTAGATTAGCGTGTTTAAACAAACCAACTCTATATATTAGTAGATAATGCCCAGTACTGACTACAATGTCCTTCACATACTAACGGCATAGCGTTAAAAAAATCTTTTCCAACTGACATTTACAATGCTATTAATCGCGTATAAATATCAATTATAACTTCAATATAAATCTTTCATTAGATACGAATGTATAATTTATTAAACGATTTTTATCTTAAAAAATATGTGATCAATAACTCTTATTTATTGTGTGGGCCGTATTACTGTGAAGAGAAAAAATGAGGAAACGTACACACCTAAGACTTTGACACAATCTTTTTTAAGGTGATGTTAAATTCAATATTCGTGTATTAAAAATCGGCGATAGTCTAGTTTGAAGCCCGAATGTCCGCAGGTTCAAAACGCAAGGGCACAATCCACCGACTTTAAAAAAAATGTGTGTATTCTTTGTGAATTATCGCTTGTACGAAAACATCGTGAAGAAACCTGCAGACCTGAGAAATTCTCTAGGAATTTCCAGGGTGTGTGAAGTTATCAATCGGCACTAGGCCCGCGTGGTGGACTAAGGCCTAATCCCTCTCTTAGTAGTAGAGGAGGCCCGTGCTCAGCAGTGGGACAGTCATACATGGCTGATATTATTCGTGTATTTACTTATCTTAGCCTAGCAATTTAAATTAGGGACAGTAAATTTAATTTAATGTGCATATAAACATAATAATGCAAATAACAAAAGAAAATTATATTGCTCGTGTCTTTATAATGTCTTAGTAACCCGTAAATTATAATGTTAAGTATTTTTTTGTTTTTAGTGGTATTTGAAGGCGGTTTATTATTGTTTGCTTTTGGCTAATAACAAATAATTCCAATATAACTCAAGAGATAAAATCTCTAAAATTGGAAATAACTTATTAATTGGCACATAACGAATCTCAGATATTACTGAACTTAAATGTATTGGATAAATATATTCAAACAATGCCATTTATATAAAATGCGAGAGTAAACAATGTATCAGAATAGTACTACTATCAGGCCGAGTGGAGAAACAGCTATAAATTCTACAATATGGACAACAATTTAAAAAAATAACAACGATACGAATGTCAATACTGTGACAAACAAAGTTATAAAAAAAACTTGTTTTCGTCCGATATCAGCAGGTTGGCGACGCCCGCGCTGTTACCAGCCGGTCTTTACCATTTTGTACGTTAATGTGTTAGGTTATCGGATCTGCTTTGGACTGTAATTGGTGGAAAATTTTATATTGTGGTCGTTTCAGCGATGTTTTAGGAAAGAGGTTCCCAACTGTTTTTTTATAGACCCTTTTAAAAATTTTGCTGGCTCCTGTCAGTTACGTTGAGGTCCAGTGGTTTGGCTTTATTCCCCCTTACTCCCCGCTCCCTCGTCAAATCTCCCGTGGACCTCTGGGATTCACCTGAACTTCTTTGGGAATCAATGACTTAGGATGTCAATTTACAGATTGTCTAACGGATTCCTTATTCCTATCTTTGTCGCCTCTGTGTGTGGATCGATGTCGCCCTCGTGCTTACTCCGTGCCAAATTTCATCAACATCGATTTAGTGGTTTAGCCGTAAAACCGGAATAGACGGACACCATGTTTAATATTGGTATGTATTAGAATGGACTATACTTTATCAAGTGTAATGACTGATGAAGAGATAATAATCTCTTCTACTATTTTATTTTGTATCAAACACTTAATAAAGTGGATAGAATGTGGATGTGGATGAAAGAGTTGGACGGGATCAACCGAACCGAATCTTCGAATGACAGATATCTGACATTCTTAGTAAAGGCCAAGTCAAAAGTACCCTGAACCGGCGGGAATGCCTGGAAAGATTGACGAAGGTGAAAGAAGAGAAGTATGCCAGAATCATCCATACTCTCCGCCTACCCTTCTAGGATGGAGGCGTGCTACTATGTACGTATATAAACCCGGAATAAATAAAGGTCTTAATTTATTATTCTTTTTGTAAACCGAGTATTAATCTCAACACTGCTAATACTTATTGTTCCTAGTTAAGATAAATCGACGTTCCAGTTCAGTTCCAAAAGGCCGGCAAAATTCTGATAGCGGGCTCACAAACAATATAATATAAGATCATTTATATATAAATACAAACAAAAATCAACCGTAATCCAATTTCTGGTGGTCTGGTTATCGTAATAAAATTTAATTAAATCGTTGACTGCGATAATGACAATTATAAATACTAGTGGTTGGCCCGTAGTCTAAATTTGACCGTCAAATTTAATATATTTTAACACGTATATATTATTTATCTGCACTTCTATATCAACTCATTAAGGCCAAATCTCATTTCCGTGCGCGTAAGTTCTTAAATAGGATTACAAAGTTTCTTCACCTATTAATAGAATTACAAGAATTATATATTTCTTAAGCACAAACTTTCAATCATTAATAATCTTGTAGTTTATTATCAGAAAATGAGGCCCTAGATTCAATACCGTGACGAGTAAGTTTCTGTTTTCTTCCATAAACAAATTCAGAACTTAGAAAAATAGAACAAATATTTACTAGGCTCATCATCCTGACAGATATGAAACTCCTTTTAAACGAAATAAACAACTAACCATTAGTCATCAGTAATTTTTCACAAAGTTTCTCATGAGAGACCTACCTAATGAAGTAGAACACAAAATGCGCGACTTGTACAAGCGGAATGGAACCAATCGTGATGGAATTTGATCGGAAACGCTCACATAGTTTGTCACACATCACTACCGCCGGCTTATATGGTTCGGTGTAGCGAAAGTCTACTTGGAACTTGGGAGGTCTTCTGCCGGTACCGCTTTTTCAAAGAGAACAAAATGCAGCTGCAGGGTTGTGCGCTGTAATGTACTTAATTTTAAATAAACGCATGTAGATAAATAAATAAAGTGTGTCGCATTCCGGGATCAGCCTATGTATGTGGCTCAAACAAGCCGGCATAATTGTATCGATTGTCGAGGGATAATCATCTCTATTCAGTCAACATTCTATTTGACCCTACTCCACTTACCATCAGGTGCTGTGGGGTCACCTTGACATATAAAAAAAAAATATTAATGTTCGTTCATTTTTTGCACTTTCCCGAAAGTCTCATATAATTTTACACCATATTAATTGATCTATGGACGTTGACATTGGTGAGTTCTAAGTGATATGGGTTTTCACCATCTCAATGACGGTTGGTATGCACGGTAGCAGTTACCCCTTGAAAGCGATCATTATCCACGCTACGTTTCCAGGAACCAGCATAATAAAACGCGGAATAACAATTTTGGCGGGAAACTCACTTCATCCTACGGAGAGCTGTGTCAAGTACAATTTAGTTGATTTCCGTTTGACATGGTTTGGTAGACATCGGATGTGGATTCTCAGGCTTCATTAATGATTTAGATTAGATCATGTGTGAATACCCTGGATATAATTTCGTCTCACGAGGGTTTTTGGATTCAAAGGTAAAATAAATATTCATCCGATCTAGAGGTCAATTAGAATATTATTATAATCTTGTATACTTCTTGGAACTGACTGACTGGCAAGTTTATTCTTCTTTCATCTACATTTCCTACATAACATAGACTTTCCCAAAAAAATAACTATAAAATTCTCCTTTTAATGAATAATCCTCTCTTGCACACAGACATGTTCATAATATTTTATTTCGTTGACTGTTCTACTCTACAGCACAAAGGAAAGAATAATGGAGGATGTTTTACGTCGATGAACAGTAAACACGTGTAATAGATTTTTTGCTTATCAATGATTGCATTTTTTGCTACATAAACTATGTATTTACATGTTAGTAAACTACTTTTCGCAATACACCTCTAGTCTTAATTAAATCGAAATTCTTCGCAGCGGTTTCATCAGCAAGTCCTGGTGACGCAAGCCGCCCGCCGTCCGTAATGCTAAGCGTTACCTGCATATTGTATTTAGAACAGTCAAATAATTTAAAAGAAAGTGAAAATGGCGGCCCTTCCCGCGCGACGTTACGTTCGGAAACCGCGACGGATCCCTCGGTCTAGTTCCGCTCCGTGTTACGCAGCTCACGTACGGCGAGGCCATGCTAATTACTGGCCTCACGAAATCGAAAGTACCACGCCTGTCTATATGTAGGTGGACGCACCTCATTTCGCATCCCGCTAACGATATTGAAAGCAAACTATTAAATTTTTTAAATATCATCTGTCCAATTAATTAAAGTTACTCGCCACTCTGAATGGCTTGATAAAGTATCAATTGCGTTTTAGAAATATAAAACTGACCTTTTGTTTTCGGTTAAACGGCGACATGTTACGAAACAGAACCTACATGTAGCATTGCCATTGGAAAGTTACATTTCTAGGTAGATTAGCCAGACATATAACAGGGTAAATCACGGGAAGAAAAAATTAGAAATTCGCGATATGCAGAGATAAAATTGATACCGGTCGTTAATGACCTAACAAGCGTCCAATAAAATCGCCAATCTGAACTGACAACCCTAACAATTTCGCCGGCGACTACGATAAATAACTCCGGCAAAATAGCACGCGTAATTACAGACTTCCGAGATAATTTATTACGTAAGTGGTTTATTTTTTATTTGGTCTTTGAACGTGTGCTCGGATCACGCCACTCACAAGGTCACGCAGTTTTGAGTGGCGCCGGCCGCTGTGTCCGACAGGAATTTCACGCTCGTTTCTCCGCGCGTCGCCCGCTACCGAGTGAAGCATAAATATAAATATTCATTGATGTTTTTGCATAAATATTTGTTGGCGTCGGTATAAAAATTGTGTAGTGCGGACGCGTTGATAATGACCGAGAAACGCTTGGAGCGTGACGCGGTGGGCGCGCGATGTGCGATGTGTGGTTACTCGCACCAGCTTCTTCAATGCTGTCCAGTTTGAGACGCGGTCTACCATCACATAAATAAGGCTGGACCGTTACCACATAAGTAATAGTTTCTACTACCTTATTAATATAATCTGTAATGTAACAATGGCCGTATTTTACGAAGATTCAATAAATTCGCTTAACTTGCAATAGACGAAATTTCTCTGCCTTAAGGCCTACATTGTCAGCCGATCAAATTCTATTTTACACATTACACAACTAACTTTAAGTTACACACGGACCACGGCAGCGGAACGTACTGGTATTGTACCGTACGTGTTTCTACGCGTACATTTCTCCCATTCCACACTTGTTTCGCGGATTTCACACTACGGTGTAGAATTTATCACGCTCGCTTTGTTCTTTAGTGCCTGTTGCTAGGTTTTGTATAAGTGGGTTGTACGATTGTTGATTGAACACGGTATAATTTACAAAGTGGTTCGTTTTAATAATACTAGTTGGTCGTGGCTTCGGCAGCGCAAAATTCTTTACTCTAAATCTCAAAATTTTGTCTCATATCCAAACCCGATACAAATGTTTGGGAATAAAACATTTATTCCAGCAGGTGAGGGTCATAACTGCGCTACAGAAGCTGTCGAATGTCGACTATCCGTTGACAATGTCGCAAAGCATCGTAACATCCTCCGGATGTGACACAATGCAAATAATTTGATAATAATTATCCTCATATCATAATTAAACTGTGATACAAATGTTTGTAATTATATTTTTGTGGAAATACCCTGTAGATATTTTCTGAGTAAGTAAGCCTTGCCTTATAATTTGCCTACTGAAAGGTTCTAGTTCTGGTCTATACCTCCAAAAGTCCTTTACCAATATATTTTTGTAACATTTTAAAATATATAATCCTGTAATTGTTTGTTCCAACAATAAAGATTTTTCATTGTACTTCCTTTGTTATGTTCGAGGGGTTGGGTCCACCTGATGGTGATTGTCATCGCCTATAAACAACTACAATACCAGTAATATAGAGTCTATATTAGAACGATTTGCAGACCACATTCATATAAGTACCTATAGATAGTGTTGAGTTCCCTTTTGAAAAATTTCACCCTTCGCCATAGATATATACATAATAAGAAAATGTTTAAAACTACCCTTCCTCGCCTCCTCTAGTTGCGTATAAAGGCTGTACAGCTATGTTTTGATATCAGTAAGTTTTTTCAGTAGTAGTAGTTTTTTCAGTTTTCTCTCAGTAGTAGAGGAGGCCCGTGCTCAGCAGTGGGCAAGTATATAATACAGGGCTGATATTATTATTATGATTATAAGTTTTTTCATAAAAACACTAGTAATATTAAGCGCCACTTGATACCCGCTTTATCAGTTATCTGCCAGAAGCTGCAGTATTGCGTAAGTTGCATGACGTTTTTGGGCTTACGTTAATCGCAGGCTCAATTGCGACGTGGACTTATCGGCTTAATGCGTCGACTCCAGTACATACATATATTTTATGATCACGAACTTATACATAAAACACATACTTTCTGCAATAGTTTTCGTATTCCCTATGGTTACCCTTTTGCGCATGAGTCTTACAGTTTGTGGCCTTCAAAAATTTAGACTCAACCAAAAATTCTGCCTTGCGCAACGTGAGATATAAGAAGTCATGGGTTCAAATCTCACGCCGTAGCAAGGAAATGTGTTACAAGAAAGCCCGTCACAAGATATAGGTACTACTAATATGCATAAATGCATAATGGTCCGCAAACTTATCAAAGATAATTAGTTTTTATATAAATTAAGAAAGGGAAGCCGGCAGTAATCGAATTATATGGACCCGTCGTCACTGATGTGTTACATATATTTAAAGCCTGAATGTTCTTGTCTAGACAATTGAAGCTTGTAATTAATAACGCGATGTAGCACTTGTGTCTCAATAACTATTTGTATCAATAACATGCGTGTTGAACACAACATTAGTATCCGGGTGGCGGATGTCGCCTGAGACAGGCAATAGCCACGTCGCACATAAATCCACAGTGACACTTCGACGAAGTTCCTGAATTTCGCACGCAAATAGGAGTTCACGAGATCGCGTGCTGTTGTATAGGGTTGTCCAAAAATAGCAGCAGCTATTTATTTTTCGTAATATTTTTGGACGGGACCGACCGAGCCGCGTGACAGCGATTTTTAAGGGTATTTAAAATTGCTTGTATTTCGATTTGGGAAGGTAACGGCAAATTTTAAATTAGAATGCATTTATTCAAATTATGTTCTTTAGCGCTCTTTTTGTTTACAATAAAAAATGGAAAACAAATGTTCCACAAATCAAAAAGGTATCCAACGGTGGTGTAATTTATAATAACTGTGTGTTGCTCTTGGCTTCGCGCGTGTGGAAAACTTTCCAGTTACACAAGTCGCTAAAACACTATGACACCAACGCCATCTATTTTAAAAATGTGATAATAAAATTGCATTATTTCCCATGTGAGCAATAACTGGAATAAATACAACCTAGATTGTAACCGTGAGCCAAATTTCATTCAAATCAGTTCCGTTTTTTTCGCGTTTACTTCTAACAAACATAAAAACTTTCGCATTTATAATACAGTAAAATAAAAGACAAAACGGTAAAAGGTAAATAATATGGGAATAGGATGTAGGATAGAATATAGCACAGTGTACGCTGTATTTGTATCTCCATTTTATTTCAAGCTAGCTTTTTACCCGCTAGCTACTTTTTCCGGAATAAATAGCCTATAGCACCCAGGAGTAATGTAGCTTCCTATCAGTGAAACATATTTCAAAATCGCTTCAAAAGATTAGCCCCTACACATAAATAAACAAACTTTTCCTCTTCATAATATTAGTATAAGTAAAATACTTGTATAGTTTGTTCAGAAAGAGAACTAACTTTCGAATTTTACATAGCAACCCTTCCCCGCCATTGGATAAATGTTAAACTCATTTGTCATGTCGTACTGCCTTGTTATAAACGATCTTGTGTGTTGTTTTTAAGGTTTTTTGTATAGAAATATACTATAATTGAACAAAAGAGGTAATTAAGCAGAGTAGCGACCTCAAATCCCACGACGGTTCTTTTTCTGAACAGTCTATAATGATAACCCTAGTCACAATGTATCAGTGCATCCGACCGCAATGTTGTAACAAGGATTCGCCTTCAAATTCTTTACGTACGTAACGTTCACATTCGCGTAATATTTCGCAATTTTTCTCAGGAATGTTCATGCGAAGTAACTGCGTCTCGGTAATAGACATGTTAATATTGCCTTCGATAATGCGTCTAAAAACCTGTATGCATTAATTTTATGTGAGATATCTAAGTGGAATTTCGTGTATGTTTTAAATCGATGTCCAAGATATTTACAAGATATGAATTTTGTGTTAGTGCCTCGGGTCATATTAACATATATCACACGTACATGCCGTTTATTTCTTAAGGGGTAGGCAGAGACGAAACTGGGGTACTCATTTTTCATCGTATTATTCGTATCCCATGATGTAGTAAGCGAGATCCTAAAATGTTTCAATATTTTTGACGATACACTTCGATTTAAAAATAAAACCACGGCCCTTTATAGTTTATGTTTACAGTTTTCGGAAATATGAGTCATCCGTACGTCCATTTGACTGAATATCGTATCTTGACATCGATTTTGGCCACAGCACATTTTATTTGTCAACTTTACAGCTAACTACGAAAAGGTTGTCATTAACGACATATTTTATCCTATTTTATTCTCTTATAAGTTTTTCTTTTTAAAGCAAAATCTTACTCTTACGAGTAACAAAGGAATTTATAGTAGGTTAACGCCGCACGTGAGCGGCAAAAAATGCGGTAGCGTTACATTAAATGGTATGAATGTTCAAAACATAGCGATTAATTATTATTATATCCTGTTGTTACGTAGCAAACAGTAGATAAAAAAAAATAATTCCTTATTCAATTGGCACACGAAATGTTAAATGGCTATAATTTTTATACAAATCTATATACCTACTATAATAAGGAAAAAGCAAGTTTGTAACAAATAGTAATTTATGTTAAATCGAATACGAAGGTATCTGTTATTTAACTCGCTGGTGGAAGTGGCTTATTAGCGGAGACATAGCATAGAAATTTTGGATTGAGAAGTAGATGAGGTTTTTAGGAGGCAAGATCTTGAAATATGTTTAAGTACCTATTATACAAGTTTATGATAAACAAAAATTGATCGGTAATGAATGAATCCAGGCAGTAAAATCCTTATAAAAAAAAAAAACACATTTTCGGGTAATAGAAGGCATTGAACGATGAAATTCACGTGGACTTGTTCCGTTGCTATTAAGATATCCTCACGCTTCGCCATTACAGTAGTAAACAGGCATGCGACTGTCCGCGGCTTAAACACGCAACACTCAACCTTGGCGAACAGCTGATTTATACGTGTTCCGACGAAAAAATGCGACTCGCACTGCGTCGTTAGGGTTGCCAGATACGAAAGCTATATGTTTAGAGTTGTTTTTTGATCGACATTTTACGTTAACTCCAATAGCCTGAATGCTAAAAAAAGAAGCTTACTGGCTAAGTGAAAAAACTGGTTACAAGAAAGACTAACATCGTGGATTGATTTTAAAACCATTTAAACGTAGTAAATTTAATTTTTACCTGATATGGCGATAGGCCCACCCCCTATTCCATAATGGGACAGAACACGGGCGAAAAGTAGGTGCCCTGGTTGCACCTCTGTCTACCCCTTCGGAGATAAAGGCGTGATGTGTCTTTGTTTTTTTATTAACAGCTCATTTCTTAATTCAGTGAATCCGTGTGACAACCCTAAATATAGTCTCAATTCGTTACGATTGCGTATTCGACCTCAGCTAGCAAATGGTTTCCAATTGACGAGGAAAAACAATGAATTTCGGTCGCGACGAGGCCGCGGTGATCGCGCGCGTCGCCCGTGACAATGACACTTTTACTCACTTTTTACAGAACGAAGGACTTCCGATGTTACAAAATTTGTGGCAACATTTTAATGTTTATTTAGCGTATTTATTTTGTACTAGCTTTTGCTCGCTGCTTCGCTCGCGTGCAGGAGTTTTCCTCATTTTTTTTTCGACTTGATATGTATCGTTATATTATGACTTAATTACATCAAATCGTTATAAATTGTAGTCTATGTGTTATTTTGATGTATAACCAATATTACTGTAAAGTTTCATCCAAATCCGTTCAGTATTTTTTCGTGAAAGGGAACAAACATACATACATAAATCCATACATCCATCCTCACAAACTTTCGTATATATAATATTAGTAGAATTCAGCATTATGTACGGAAACTGATGAATTACTACGTTTTTAAGCATTGACCATTATTGAAATGATGAAAAAGTCGTGGCTTTTAAACCAACCGATATGTTATCATTTTGCCATCCATTGACATGTAGTGTAAATAAAGGTATATATTTTAATTCATGATTGATTACAAGGCAAAGGCTCCCGTCAGCTTATTACAAGGGGGTCTATTTATGGACACATAATCTTGAATATAATGCTGGTTAATTACCGCAATTTGCATTCACAATCGATGTTCGACCTTCAAACGTCAACAATTCGATTTAATTTAATATTTTCGTAACCCGCATATAATTCCACGCTATGCAAATATAATTATCTACGGAAGCGAAAAATGAGAGCGAGACATTAAACTTGATTACCGAGGATATGGTAATAATAGCAAAAAACACGAAAAAAACTACAATTTTATATAACTAAATATGTTTAGCGATCAATTTAATAAAATATTTGTGTTTTTATGTCCAATTTAATCTCTGAATCAATTAATCTCGCTGACAACATATTATTTTTATTGGCATAGCATTTATTGCAAAAATGTATAAACTATTTTAAGTCTTACCAGCCAGTAATTCTAGTCATTTGATAATAATTTAAAAATATGCCGGTTCTTTTTTTAAATATAATTGTTTATCTTATCTGCAATTTGAGTAAATAGTTAAAATTCAAAAGAAATTAAAGAATGAAACATTTAGATAATAAAGTTTTATCTAAAAAATATTTCTTTTAATGTGCCTTTATGTTTTAATGTGGAATCTGATTAGTAAATTTTAATTAAAAACCTAATAAAATAAAAACGATTATGTACATAAATAGTTTTATCTGGAAAAAATAATGTTTATTTTATCATAAAATTTAACTGCCAGTAATATAAATCGTCCTAATTTTTTTTTGTTATTTAAAACATTAGAATTTTTACACGCGATAAATATACCTAAATAAATAACTATAAGTAAACTTCGTTGACTACCAATAATTACATTTAAACAATAACAAAAAAATAAATCAGTGCCTTTGTGTGGACAGCTGTGGTTCGTACGCGATGTGTACGCAATAGTTTTAATTTGTTTGAGTTACGTGTTTGTCCATGATTGTTATTATTGTAAAACATCTTCATTTTGGGTTTTATGGAAAAATATACTATTTTCTGACGCTATTTCGTATTAGATCGTCATTGTTCATTATAATTCCTGTATTATTATGTATTTCATTGTAATAACTGGTACTCAAGATTTACACATTGCGCCATATTTGACTGAGTTATAGTTATTTTTACAATAAAAATGTTAAAAATCGAGGATATCAATAACACCTAGATAGAGAGATAATTTGTAGCTTAATACTGCAGTTAGATAAGGTTATAACTTTAACTGTTTTCTAAATTTACAATTACAAACGTAAGTATAATGATTTATTACGTTTACGCGAATGTAGGACATATCTAAGTATATTTGTTACTTAAAAAAAATCTAAACTGCCCAGCATCATTAACTATAGGAATACGATTGCCTCATACATGACCAATGTCCCTTTACTTTAAATAGAAAACCCGAATTGCGTCAAAGAAATAATGTTGCTCACCTGAGTAACGTCTACTTATAAAACTTTTTTGACGTCAAATATTTTATAAAAAATATAATATTAAACACGACTTACCATTAATGAATTTACAATCGGCGTTAGATAATATTAAAGGCAAATGCCGTTCGGAAACCCGACGACCTCACTAGGTCACCGCTCACGGATCTGAACCACAATGCAAACAATAACCGAACGGACCACTAGGAAGTGGGACAACAGGACACGATTCTGTTAATGCCAACAACTATTTTAATGAACTATAAATTTTACTGACCGGATTTGAACTGAATGTCTGGTATGGTAAGGATATGCTCGGGCTTCGGGAAAAACCGTTGTTTTGAGTAATGCATACTTGTAATACGACTTCGTGTAACCAGTGCCTCTAGAAGAAATATTTTGCATATGACAGCATAACCATCACCTTAATTCTTAAAAACCACTACTGAACTAAGACCGCCCCATATTTCTAGACCAACCTGTTCCAAGCGGCCTGCATCCAGCAGTTTCCTGTGACTTTTCCATATCGCCTAACCACCTTATAGGAATTATATGATAAGAATTTATTATCCTTTTACAACTTACACTTAGCCCTCGTTACTCATAGTCTATCTTACGAAATCGTCGGTAAAGTGCAGTAAATGTTATCCTTCCAAATTGAGTGCGCGTAATGGGCTCATTGTGTATCAATCTTCGACGATAAAATACCATCATTGCATTTGCCTTACAAAGGAGCACTTAACAACACGTTATTGATTGTCAGGACACGAATGCGATAGGGATATTGATTTCAGTTATTTATATTGAATAAATATTAGGTTATAACGCTCTGATAGATTGGGTTCACCATTACTAGTAAAGACTATTACGGATTGATGTTACTCATCTGAGTAACATGAATTTAGTTATTTTTATGGCCACGGGTAATGGCCCTTCTGCACCCGATGTTATATAGTGTGGGTTGGGAGTTGATTATCCCTTGCTAGTCGCCACAATGCCGACTTATTTGAAACTAGATATACACTGGCTGGACCCGGAACGCGACACATTTACGTAGGCCAATATAGCGCGTTCTAACACCTATCACGGCGGGTACTAACTATATCCTACCATTAGCAGAACAGTATTAGAGTTCTACAGTAAAAGAATATATATTCACTTAAAATCTCCCCTTTTTTGTAAATAAAGATTGCTTTCAATTTGGTCACGAATGTGCCAACTTTGTATTTATAAATGTAAATTGAAATTAACCCGATTAAATATATTGCACTTTCGATGTCGTGTGCGGACTTTTGCATTGCAAATAAGCGATAAATATACTCTGAATTGGCAAAGAAAGTACTCAAGCCAAATTCGCAATAATGGAAGGAAAACAACTTTGTTTATAGTTTTTGGCGGTAAGATACAATAGCTATCCGTCAATTAGAGGGTGATAAATGAAGCTTACAATAAACTTGGATTATATATTATTTTAGCAGGCGGTAGGGAAACGCAAACGTTTGACGAATGGGCAAATATTGTGCGGTGTTTACGATATATGTATGTGTTTTAACTTAGCTATAAAGAGAAACAGATTCTCATGATTGTAAAGTTTGTATATCTATTACCCTTCAGCATCAACATTGTAACCTTTGTATGAAGTAATCCCTAAAAATATCGAACTCAGAAGCTCAGTTAAACTAAGTCGCCACTAGACCGTTAAGCTGTTCTATTCATTCATTGTGGTCATTCCGACATTATGTTTTAATGTAAGTTTATTTAAAGTGCGAAACCGCAGTGAGTGTTCAACACAATGACTAAACATGTTTGTCAACAATGCAGCGGCGACCGGAACGTCTGCCGCAGGCCATTGTGTGAAGAGTCATATCAATTGAGTTGCGGTTGTTAGTGCTGATACACAGGTCAGGGCAGAGGTCGCGCTTGAATCATACAGTAGTTGCAGCGAGCTTCCTTGGTCACGGAGCCAAGTATCTTAATTATGATGAATAAGTGTGCTGATTAGTGCGTTTTGTTTCAGAGCGAATCGAGCTACACGTCGTCGGAGGAAGGTTGCGGCGGCGGCGAGCGGCACGCCGTGCTCAGCTACGAGCAGGTGCGGCGGCTGAACGACGTGATGGACGAGGTGGTCGCCATCCACGGGCGCGGCAACTTCCCCACGCTGCAGGTGCGCCTGCGCGAGCTGGTGGCGGGCGTGCGCGCGCGGCTGGAGGCGGCGCCGAGCGCGGGCGGCGCGGGCGTGCTCGTGCGCGACGTGCGCCTCAACGGCGGCGCCGCCAGCCACGTGCTCGCCGACCGGCCCCAGCCCTACTCCGATATCGACCTCATCTTCACGGCCGACCTGCCCACGGCGCGCCACTGCGACCGTGTCAAGGCGGCCGTGCTCGGACACCTCGCCACGCTGATGCCGGCCGCCACGCCGCGCCGCCGCGCCACGCCGGCCGGACTCAAGGAGGCCTACGTCTCCAAGATGGTGCGCGTCAACTCCGACGGCGACCGGTGGTCGCTCATCTCGCTGGGCAACTCGCGCGGTCACAAGTCCGTCGAGCTCAAGTTCGTCGACACGATGCGCCGACAGTTCGAGTTCTCCGTGGACTCCTTCCAGATCGCACTGGACTCGCTGCTCGCGTTCCACGAGTGCGCTCAGTTGCCGATCGGCGAGAACTTCTATCCGACCGTGGTCGGGGAGTCCGTGTACGGCGACTTCCACGAGGCGTTGCTCCACCTCTCGGAGAAGCTGATCGCGACGCGACAGCCCGAGGAGATTCGCGGCGGCGGACTGCTCAAGTATTGCGCCCTGCTCGCCAAGGGCTACCGACCGGCGCGGCCCGACAAGATCAAGACGCTGGAGCGCTACATGTGCTCAAGGTTCTTTATCGACTTCCCGGAGCTCGGGCAACAGCGCGCCAAGCTCGAGGCTTACCTGCGAAACCACTTCGTCGGCCGCGAGGAGGAAGCACTTAAGCATAGGTGAGTGTCGTATGACATCAGTTGTTCCGTGTACATCGCAGTGGCGTGTGGCGTTACATTAGCTGAGTGATGATGTGTCCGTCAGGTACCTGACGCTGCTGCACGGCGTGGTGCGCGAGTCGACGGTGTGCCTGATGGGGCACGAGCGGCGGCAGACGCTGGCGCTGATCGAGGCGCTGGCGTGCCGCGAGCTGTGCGCGCGCGCGGTGCTGGTGCCGTACGTGGTGTGCGTGGCGTGCGCGGGCGGCGCGTGCGCGGCGTGCGGCTGCGCGTGCGCGTGCTGCGCCTGCGGGTACGCGCCGTGCTGCGAGTGCTGCCGGCCCGCGCTGTGCCCCGCGTGACCGCCGCGCGCCCGCCCGCCTCCTACCTAGTGCCAAATGTATATACGGATTGAAGCGTGTGTGCCCCGCGGAGCAGCCTGTCAATTGGACCCCGCTCGCGTGGTATCAATTTCCATCGTCAATTGTGGTGAGCCGGCGGCGGCGGACGCGTGAACTAATTTCTAGTCGTACTCCTTTCGTGTTGATCGGTTAATATGTCAGCAGTACGAAAATTACACTCCACGCGGGCGGCGCCGGGCTCGCGCCGGGGGCGAGTCCCACTCGACCACCTGCCTATGAAAAAGACTAGTTAGTTATTTTTAAGCTTCTATGTATAGGATCCGTCACCGTTAATGTAGTAGTGGCATGTCTCTCGCCGTCGTAGTCTGAGATCGAAGTATTGTCAAGCGGGGAGAGTTTGCGCGGCGTGGAGTGTGGTGGAGACGAGAGTGGGTCGCGGTGGAGCCAGTGGTCGTGGGGAGTGAGGACAGCAACGGCCTTCAGCGGCACGGCGAGCAGCCCCGGCCGACACAGAGAACTTATTTTACTATATATTTATGAATCTGAACTGAAAACACGTATGTATACACGACACGTGACCGCTCTAGTATTGTATACGGCTTGGCGTACAAATAACGATCTAACATATACATATATAACAAAAAAAAAACATAAAAACCCCCAAAAAAATAAATATAAACTAAGGTGTGTACAATATTAAAGTTCACGCTTTTTGAACACTAAAAAAATATAAAAAAATCCATTATATATAAAGATATTTTAAGATCATATACAAGTAGTGTCGTCAGATTAGTTACACAGATGTACTTATGAAAATGTTTTTTGTTTTTCATATAATTAACATTTCATCATACGATTAAAGTTGTAGAGGTTACGAAGAAAGAATATTGTGATTTTATTGTTGTAGTGTAAAGTGTTGTCGATGAATATAATTATATTACTTAACATAGTTTAAATCCAATAGAGAGATGTACTATTATTGTTGTATTTACTTGCGGGGCGTGTTAACTACGGAGGTAAGTGTTTCCGGCCATCGCGTGGTGCAGTCGCACGACGCTGCCCGTGCGGCCGACTGCCGACTGCGGACTGCCGACTGCGGTCTGCCGACTGCCGACGCGGGCGACGTGTCTCGCAGCTCGCTCTACTGTCTAGTGTATACTCGTATATGTGTATTGTAAATGGAACGTATATCCCATGTAAACAAGTACAATTTAACTTCTAAACTATTGAACAATTTATCGAGTTTACGAACGAATTTGTTACTTGCTCACTATCGAACCAAAATTTAAGATCTCATTTTTGTGTATTTGATGTTGACGTTCTAAATTTCTGTGGCACTGACGCTCTGCTCTTTGTGCGTTACGTTTGAGAAATCTTTTAGACTCGTCACACGGCGTTCCAGTAGACGTTTCTCCCTCGCCACGTTCCGTTTCACACAATCTGCCGTGCATGTTTACAAAAACTGTATTAGTTTGTACCTGTATGAAGTCTTCAAACTTTTTGAGTTTTAAGCGTTTCTTTTATGAGTAAAACGGAACGGGTTGAGCTGTAGAGCTATGTAGTTCCAAATCATCTGTACTTAGAGATAAATGAAGTACATAAAAATAGTTAAACAAAATGTAAACTTATATTCCATATTTGTAATGCGTGAATGTAATTTTTTGAGGATAAACCTCTTTAGCGTGGCGTCGCGAGTAATAGTTAAATAATGTAAAAATATTTGCTTTTCGAAACGGCAAAATGTACCAGGACATCATGAAACAGAAGGTCCATTTTGTTACACTTAAAGAACTTAACGAACGTTCCAAATTCAAAATCGGAACAGAGCTGTGTGAGAAATTAAAAGTAAATACATTTGTTTGTTTAGAGTAAAAAGTATATTCATCTATTTTCGGGATATTTTGATACTCAGCATGGCTGAGTTGGTCCGCTAAAGAGGTTTCGGCCGTGTGGTGGCCACGCTGGGTGGACGCCACGTTTTATTATCACTAGTGTAACTCGCTACTATATCGAGACGGGCGTGTGTGAGTTGTGATTCGTAGTTTTTCGACGTCTATTTTAAACGCCATTCTATCGTCATTGTAAAATAACTGTGATTGTTATACTTTATATTTGTAAAAAGGATTTATTGGCGAGTTCCGTTATAAAACTACCTCCTCGCGTGAACTTGGAAATTCTTATATATTTTTTGTAATTTTACATGTCCACGCTATGGGGCAAGCTGCGTGTTCGAAGCTAATTGAGGATTGTTATACGAAATTCTTGAAGGTTGAAGGACATAGGCTCTCCCATAGCGGGGTCCATTTTGCATCATCCAGAGATCAGTCGAATGAGCACGACGCGTTCCGTGCCCTCCAGTATGCTCTGATGATGGAGCATGGTCCGAGACAGCTTGTTTACAGTTAGTTCTTCCGTACACGGCGGCGTCACAACCAGCCGCCTGAGAGACATTGCATTATAGTTTAGGATTTATTATTCTAAAGTTACCATCAGTTTTCAGCTAGCCTTATTTTGTAATGTTTAATTTGTATTTCTAAGCACTGGTCAGACGGCGTATGCGTGCATATGTATGTTGTATGTATATATGGAACGGTTTGGGTGTTATTGGGATGGTACAAAGGCTCTCTGATTGGCTTGTGGCATCTTAATAGGTGAAATTATTTTTGTATGCGTCAAAACGATTGCAGATCTTTCTTCAATTCATGTCAGATTGCAGTAGTAAATTAATTTTAAAAATCATTGCGTGAATCAACGAGACCTCGTAGATTTAAAGGTCGCGCCACACCTTTCTTAGTCATAATAGTCAAATCCTAACCTCAATTATGTATGACAATTTATTGGCCATAAGTCTTGCCGCGCCTAAACTGTTTTAATTTAATTGATTTAAACTAAGATCTACGTATAATTACGTTCCAGGGCCTTAACGACTTGCGATTTCTTAAACCATGAAATGCGTATATTATATTAAGAATTGAGACCTAACTCTTGACACTTGCAAATGTCCGAGACGCGACCTTGGCGCGGCATGGTGGGAAAATTACCCGCAATTATAACAACCTCGCTCAAACAGCGGGATTAACTAAACGCGAGATAATTTGCCTTAGCCTTTCTTTCGTTATCTTATCAAATAATTTTTCCATTACTTCAGTTCATGACGGTAGATATTTGGCTAATCGGTCATCATAAACGAAATTCAAGGGCAATTTAAATTGATAAAGTGTTTATTATACTTTCATAATTTTAATGACGAAGTTTCGTTCTACGCAACAACTAAAATTAACTTTAAATGCGCACTTCTATACATTTTCTTTTAGGAATAACATTCATTAGGAAGACGATGACGGCGTATGACATAAGTTGGAGAAAGCTCATTGCATATTGAAAACGTTTTGCGCATACCAATCGTTGGAAAATGATAGTTCCACACTTAAGCATTTATTCGACACTAATTCGACGAGTTGGTGTGCTGTACGGGCGTGGTCGCTGTGGCGTTTAAATAGGATTGTGTTTATGGCGCGAAAATATATCAAATGTATTTAAGGTTAAAATATTGAACACACAAATTTCGAAGTGATAAACTACGCACTTTTGATTCAATTTGCAGACTATTGTTAATCTACTATCTTTTTTTTTATATTAATTGATTCAAATATAGAATTCAGTGTAAAAAATGTAAAACAGAGAAATATGGCGTAAATTTTTTCATCTAAGAAATTGTGACAAATATGTCAACAGCTATACACAACTGACAAACAGGATATCACTTTCCGGATTGAAATGTGAACCGGTAAACACTGGGAATTGTTCTGGGAAAATATAACGGAAACCGGTAATCCGCCGGGATAAACGCTACAGCCATCATATCCGATACTTTACCGATGTTTCAAATTGGTCTTATCGTGTGAAACAATGTACGCATGCGCCGAAATAAAGCGCGGCTCGGTATCTGGGGTATTGCCGGCGAAACAGCTATGCAGGTCTAAAGTCCTATTAAAATACTATTTTTTGATTATTTGCATGTGTACAAAAGTCCAGATATGACATTTTTTATTATTCAAATAAATTACAAACTAATTTAAAAGGCAATGATAAACTAATAAAATACCACAGTCAAAAATTTATTACTTTAAAATGTTACTATTTAATAATGATAAAACATTATGCATGCTATTTTGTATGAAACCCAAACAGGGTAAAACCTATACTACTCCGTTCATATTAAACACATCAAAGGGTTAATAAAAATGCAACAGCCGGTCGAACCAACGTACAATTAATAATTCGCGCTAATAACATTCGGCGATTGCTTTATTTGCGAAAATTGCACTTCATTTTAATTGCAAACCAAATTGTTGCCTTTGTACAAAACATTTGCTTATAATTCGGCTGAACAGGAAATGTGTGAACCGCTTTAATATTCAATGCAAAAATATTTTGAAAGCGTGTAGTGAGAATTACGAGATATTTTTATACTATTTGCAAAAACAATTTCGGCCTAAAATACCACGTAAAGATTTTATGATTGTTTTTTGTAACATCAGATAGTGAGCACGTCTTCTCAAACTTAATATTTCGTAATTAAAATTGAAAAACTACATTACTTTTAATGCGATTTTCATTGTCATATCTGGATCAGTTCCGAGCCACCCCACAGCTGTTCCGCAGGCAAGCAGATCGCGGCGCCCGCGCAGTGTCGGTCACATCGCTCATATGTTAAAAGCGACGGCCGACACAAAACAGACTCTCTAGCATAGGGTTTATAGATCATAACGCCTTACGTTTGTATTAAGCTTATCGTTAGTTTTATCGAAAAAAAATATTTACACTGTAACCTAATTCCCATCACTTCGAGGTTGTCGTCCCGCACCCGCGGGACTGTTGTTGCGATGCATATTAAACTTTACATATATATATTTGTGAGGAGTTTTAAGCTATTGTAAATTTTACAGAAAAATTAAATAAAAATGTTGTGAAAAAATAAATTATAAAAAAGTGATATAAACAGCGATTTGTGTCTTTTATTTTTTTAACCTTTTCGTCCGATTGCTGTGGGCTATGAGAGTTTAGCTTCTTAAGCTATATTATTATATCTGAATAATTAGCAAACAATGTCAATATAGTATTGTGTTGGCATATTTTAGTAAATATTTTGCTCTCGCCGTTACAAGGTCCTATGTTAATTTTTATTTATCTGATATAAATACAATAGAATTAAAAAAATATTTAGGTAATAATTTGCAAAACATATAGCTTGAAGTATCAAAGAATATATATACTTACCTAATTAAATTTGAGTAAAAAACTATAACCTTAGAACCTTGTAATACTGAATCAGCGAATTATCAGAAGACTACCCCCTGAACGAAATAAATCAAAATCTATGGTGAAGTTAATTTAGAGTATGAGACATTACCCCTTGTCTAAGTGTCAGGCATACTTTATTTCGAAACCCAGGAAATTCGGGCATTATCAAAAATTTACTTATTTCATAACATGACCTCAAATGGCCTCCAATACGAACAGAATATTCTGCAAATGTCGGAAGATAAAAAAAAATTGGTTCCTAGTTATTTTTATCTCTGTTATCTAAACTCACTTTTATTCGATATATGGTGAAATCATTTATTGCTCGCGGCTTTATCCACGTGACAGGTCTTTCCGGGATAAAACTCCCGCCATACATTTTCCAAAATTAAAAAAAAGATACAAAAACAAAATAGATAAAAATTAGCCTAGAATTTATCGTGTTCAGACAGATAGACGCGGCGGGGGACTTCGTTTCATAACATGTTTGTACTTACATTACTGCACTTATAAATTTAGGTTTGGGTTGTGAAATATTTAATTTACAAAATATTTATTATACGAGTCAAACAAAGATTATTATAGTGCCTACAATACTTTTTAACGTAAACAAATCGAGTATACATATAGAGTCCGGAACTAGTACCTCAGCAGGCAACTGCTGTTCTAATAAGCAATAGGGTGTAGCTATTGCCGTATCAGTCGTTTCAATTATAGAGGGCCCCCGAGCTTTGGGGCTCCTCTATACCCATACCTACATTAAACTAATCGGGCGCAAAAATGATTGCACTGCCTTGGAGGGCCCTAACAAATTTTGATATAGGACCCCTCTGTGGCAAGCAATCCCTAGTTTTTAACTAAGGTAGACAGGTACTGACAAAGGTAAAATATATCATTATATGGAAACCCATAAGTTACAGACAAAAAAAGAATTCCTTGTAATCTAATCTGACTTCTAATTAATATTATGAGTGCGAAAATCGTGAAAATGTTTGTATATTTATTAAAAGTAAACGCAAGTTGAATAATGTATTAGGATGGCATTTGACACACACAGCAGGTCCTGAATTAACCCGTAGGGAACTTTTAATCCCGCTAATTTGCTTCTATTCGGTGACTCCACTGCGTATGGTAAGTAGAGTAAGGGTCCAATAGAATGTCGACCGACGAGAGACAATTACTCCTCGAATCCTCAGCAATCTACATAATTATGCCAACATATTAGAACCGGATATACACAGACTGAAGCCGGATCGCGACTCATTTACGTGGGCCACTATAGCGGGTTTTAACACCTTGTGTTCGGTGGTCGCTATCCGGGCGGATACAAAATATATCCTACGAACAGCAGATACTTTAAATAGACAACTCTAACGTCGTACAGGGGACGCTATGGTTTGCTATAATCGTTTTGAGACTTTGGCGGGAAAGGCTCATGCGGGCGAAACCGCGAGCAACACCTAGGTAATTAAAAGTATAACAATCATTCTATTCAGACACTAAACCTATATACATAAGTTTTCATCCTAATGAGACATTTATTTGATTAAAGTAATCAGAGGTCACGAAAATTTTGTAAAAAGTTAATACGTACGATAACAATGTAATAGTATTTACTGTAATTAAAACAGAATTTTTAAGAGACGGCATAGGTACGCTCCTTCATTTCCATGTTTCAAGAATACGTCTTGTCCACATATTATTTATTAAAACAATGTAAAACTATACAAAACAACTCCGTATAAATGTCTTCGAATCATATCCAAACACAAGCCAAATGGAACGGGATTCTGGACTAAATACAACTGATCTGAATACGAAGATAATACTGTAAGCTGGTTCTCTGGTGATGTCATCTGTAAACACCACTGGCGAAGGGTCCATTTGCCGGATTCCCTTTATTTAGAATCTAATTATCATTAGAACAATTTACAGACAGTAGTTATGCATATTAAGGTCTGTATGTTATATCGAGTCCCCTATCGGAAACTATCGCCTTTCTGGTAACACCCCTCATTGACGCTTCAAGTCGATTTTCAGAGACACACTGGTACTTTAGTTTAATTCAGTTGAAACAATTGTGCTGTTAATACGCAAATAATACTGTGACTACCATGGGTAATTAGGGGTGCAAAAGTGGCCGTGATCCGTGTTTGCCCTAGAAAAACCCTACAGATACAGAGGCGTTGCATAGTACAGGCCTTTGAATTCGTCAAGCCTTTTTTTAGCTCCCGCCTGGTACCTTTAGGGAAGATCCGTAACTACGCCAATGGTGACTCCGATTAATCGTATCGTAAATACAAATTTTACAAATGTATGTATTTTAGAATATGTGTGTTAATGTTCAATAATTTTGAATAAATATAACACTAGATATTCGCCCTGGAATAACACATAGTTCGGTTTTGAAATAGTGAAGTTTTGAAGTGAGTGAGTGTATTTCACGCACGGAGCCGCGAACAAAAGTTTGTCTAAAAGTAAATGCAACTCGAATCAAAAAACAAAACTTATTCATGGAAAAACCGTTCAGTGGTTCAGGTTCAATGTCCAAAGAATGACAGCGCGACCTATTTATATAGAATGCGTTTACATACGAAATATTGAATGCAGAATGAACAACGGTTCTATGAATTTATTCTATACTAGCTTTTGCCCGCGTCTCCGCACACGTGAATACTTTTTCCAGGATAAAAAGTGGCCTATAACACTCAGGAGCAATGTAGCTTTTTTTGTTATGCCTGTACAGGCAGACAAGCCAGCGGCGTGATGGTAAGCGGCCACTGCTGCTCGTGGACTCGGCGAACCAGGTACACAGACAAATAGCCACCGTAGGGACAATACTCTTTTTAAGTATCGTTTGAAGGACAGGTCAGGCTCAGGGAACACCGACACAGGTACTTCATTCCAGAGCTTACACGTGGTAAAAAAGAACGTTTCATTCGGGAACGGTACGTGTCCAGGTAGGAATGAACTCTACTGCGGTGATGAGTGGTACGATGGTACCATCAAACTCCTCATAGCACTCCCCGTAGAACAAACGATAAGACAGAGACTCAAAGTCTCTCCGCAGATCTAACGGCTTCAATGTGTCCGTGAGATTGGCATCATCGACGATTCGAAGAGTTCGGCGCTGTAAGGAGTCAAGTGGGTCGAGCTATTGGATTTATTCAGATTGGATTGGATTCAGAATGCACAATTTTTTTGTAGCTTTCTATTATTTAAAAAAAACAAAATTGGTTTAATAGTTCCAGAGATTATCCCCTACAAACCTACATACTTTCCCTCTACACTATTTTGATCAATTTCTCGCGGCATGAATGTTATGTGTAGGATATACGAAGAAATATTATTTCAATCTGCTTCATTTGCAAACAATATTTTTATTCGAAAAACTTCTTATAATAAATATTTATTTATTTATTTTATTAGTTCCACCTACGGTTTCCACTTTATTACGTAATGTTATAGCTTAATATAGTGTTAAACTAAAGGTGACAAACCGACTTTGGGTAAAAACAGCTTGCATTGAAATACATAATGTTATAACTTTAAACTAATTGACATTATAATAATTTTCGTTCAAATCTTAGTGATTTACCAGCAAACGACCTTTGTAGCTAGCTATTTTTCTGTTTATTTAAGATCAGCTCAAATTCTGGCTTATGCTATAAACACTTAAATAATGATTAATTACCTAAAATTTTAACAATCATTACACATATCAATGGTAAAGCATCACGAATCAAATATTGATTCAATTTATGATGATACTTTAATATTATCTATGATACAATGAGGAAATATTGATATAATTATAAATAAACCCATTTCGAAGAATATGTATTATCAGCATAATCTGTGGGAGGAAAATTGATTTTTTTTTATTAGGTTTACAAAACTGGTTGTACACAGTACAGAGTCTCCAAGAATATATTATGTTCATTTACAAAAATCAACAACTTTCTTAGGGTGAACACGTGCATAAAATATCAAAATTTTGGCTTAACTATAGTAAATATCCAAAATATAATCTCAACAATTAGGGTAACAATATTCAAAATTCCTCATAATCAGTACAAAAATGCAAATAGTGGTGCACTTGTTAATCATATTTATATAATTGATCCTTAATACAACAACAGCTCCCCCTCTATCGCAGTAAGGAGCAAGCTTATCCAATATCCATATATCGCGCACAAAATCTAATTTAAAATACCTCTCGTGCGTTTTTATGAAATTACACAACTATAACGGATAGCGAGACAATGACTTCACCTTCTTACGAATATTGTAAACGCCAACATTATGTGAAAATGTTTGAATGTTTGTTAGAAGTAAAGGCAGAGTAAGCTGAACGGACTTGTACGAAATTTGGCGACGTAGACGTTGTCTTGGATTAACATATAGACTTTTTATCCCGGTAATTTGGTACCATTTCAATATTTTTATTTTTTAATCTGTAGATTGCCCCAGCGTACTGATGGCGGTAAGAATCCATATATAAAAGACCTATGTAGAGGGCAAGGCTTTTCACGCGGGTAAAGCCGCGAGCAACATCTAGTATCAGATAAAAATACGCTAGTGTGTTTCGGCCCTTCTACAAGTACATCGTAGCATGTAGGCCCATGCGAAGTAAACAAATTGCGGCCTCGTTTAATTCAGACTTCAACACTTTGGTAATCAAAATATAACCGAGGTGTGACCCTGATACACGTATGTACTACTTACATTATAATAAGTTAATCTAATTGTTATACGTTTTTATTCGACATTTAACAGTGTTAATTTTTTAGCTGAAGGTAATCGTGCTTGTAATTTATATAATGGTCCTTGAACACTAATTGCTAGAGTAACTGCTGATGTCGACTCGTAAGAAGGAGGGATACGTCTTTTAGAGATAAGGGATGTGAATATCCATCGGAAATCTCCCTGGTTGTACGATGTACGACATAAAAACTGCCACTTATAATCTATACTAATAAAGCTGAAGAGATTGTTTGTTTGAACGCATTCATCTCAGAAACTATTAAACCGATTTTGATTTTTTTTTCACTGAGGAAGCTACATTACTCCTGAATACTATAGGCTTCTCTTAACACGGGATATATCGACTGTAACAGTGAGATTTGTGTATGAGACCCTATTGACATAATCAAGACCTTAACTTATACATGCAATAACTCATGATACCGCATATTTCATGTAGTTATTATCTGTTTCATTTTTTACTATAGTTATATATTGTTATTATTAACTTAATTAGTGTAATTGGTTTATCCGTTCTAATTGAAATAAATAAATAAATAAATTGTTGGTTAACTGAGATGGCTTTGGCGAGTGGCGACCTACGAACAGTCGTTTTACAATTATACAATTTTATTTTTTTTTGTGTTGGCGATTCGGTCTACGCAAAATCAGCTCACAGTGTCTTGAAGTCTGGCTACCGCAATATAAATTACCGCGATAAAATCCGTATGTAGTTTTATTTCAATTAAATAGTTAGTTTTTGCCTAAAAGTGGGACATATCGAAGATAGTGAAAAACTACATGCTATTAAAGAGATAAACACACAAACAAATCGCATTCTAAGTAAAATCGTATGATATTTAAAAATAATGTTACATAGATTATGAAGACCTCCTTGGCCTGGCGGTTTGGAAACCAGCTCCGCATAAAGGTCGAACATTTGCAGCGGCACAAATATTTGTTTGACCCATACTATTAAACCTGGTATTTGGACACTAACTTTTCCAATAATCTTCCGTATAATTGATGAATTCGAAAACCCATTGAATGTTTTGGGATAAGCTAGTATTTTAACTCTATTATTTCATTAGAAAACTTGTTTGAACCCTGAACCCTACTTCCAAAAATTGGGACATATAAAGGGATCTTTGTTATTGCATTGTAGGCTAAAAACCATAGCGATGTAATGGTGTCTTTTTTCATAACCTCAGGGAATCCACGCATTTTTTTATAGAGAATATTACCTTTCTGTATTTACATATTATTTAACAAAGTTCCTCGCCACGTCTATCTGTCTAAACACGATAAACTCAAAAATTGCCGAACGGAATCCGATGAACTTTCGTAAAAGGATAATTTGTAGCCCTGGGAAGGACATGCGTTACCAGAGAAAAATACTCTCACGCTGGGGAAGACGCGAGCAAAAGTTATTATTGAAGCAATGCAAAATAAATATCACGCGACAATTATAATTATTTTTTTATTAATATACTGTAGTAATCATTCATTGAATGAATGGCGAGAGATAATCCGGGGTCAGCGCGAATCGCGGGAGATCACACTCAATTATGACATCAGCTCCCGACATTGTTGTCACAACTTGCGCGAATTGTTCATCGCTCGCTCTTTATTTCTACATGAGCATGTTAAGAAACTTCGTTGCACCTGATGGTAAATACAGTAGTGTCCACGTAGAGTATCGATTGACGATGATTGTCCCTCGACTGTCGGTAATATTATGCCGGCCTGTTGACATTGATGGGTAAGATGGTGATTTGTCTTTGATTGATGAATTCAGATTCCTCACAGATTCTCCTGGAGACAGGGTAAGTTAGGGTCATCAGCAGGACAATGGTGACGCCGTGAATTTCGTCCCATGATGTGATAGGGGACGAGCCTATCGCCATATTAGGCACAAATTCAACTCCAAGCTGATACTATTTAGAAAAATCCAATACGTAGTTTAATATTTATCAAAACTCTAGCACACATGGAATAAAATTAAACAGTCTCAATAAACGGGTTGTGGGCGAGTGGCGATAATCTAGGTCTTTGAGTAAAAGGTCAGTTGTTTATCTAACATAATAATAACGTGTACGTGTGAGCTAGCGAGGCAATGACTGAAGCCTGGCCCCGCGTTACATCGCAAGTCGTATGGCCTAGTTGACGCTCGCTGCTCCGCTTGGGGACTAAAGTGCAGCGCAGACGCTGGTTTAAGATGTTTCCTCCAGCAAAACAGCGTGCTAGCCGTATTTTTAGACGTTATTCCAATTTTTTATTTTAAAATGAACTATATAACATGTTTCTGCAATATGGTAACTAAAGTTTGATTGTTTCAAAGTTTTATAGTGTGGATGTTGTTTCGGTAATTTCATGATGAAAATGCTTCTAATATTTTTAATTGCGTGCATCTCCTAAAATAGATATCATGTTACTTTCTATTCACTATTAGATGGAAAATAAATAATATTTTAGTGGTATTAAATTACAAAAAGACCTGGATTAGATTTTTTTTTTTAATTAATCGTATATCCCGTACCTCGCGGGTCGTCAAATATGAAACAAATTGCTCAAAGCCGTTTGATTGGGGAAGCGACTTAAGAAAACCATTACTATGAAAGTAACAATTGCCGGAATGTAATCAAATTAACAATTTATATAATATGTTACTCTGCGACAATAATGATTTCTACCGCTGAAATGCATTTAATAGTTTCCAAGATAAATCTACAAACAAACACACAAACTTTGTCTTTATATTGATTAATAGTGTCGTTTCCATGCATCGTCGATATTAATGCAAATAAATAATTATTTATTTGGAAGTAGGTTTGGCGTTCTGGAGGCCAACTGCGAGACAACTGGTAGGTGCCTTAAATTAGGAATGGCAGTAACTCACCCATCACCTAGAGACAAGATAAAGTTCAACCTGCGTTTAGGGGGTGGTAGAATTTCCATTATTAATAAATTTCAATGAGAACCTAGATAAAATTGGCGCTGAATAAGGAAAATAGAATTATAAACGAGAAAAATAGGTTCAGGTAAGGCGAATAAAATATGACAGCCAGATTAACGATTCCTTCTTTATTATAAGAAGTGACTATAGTCATCGGGATGGCAAAAGCAAATGTGATTGCATTTCAATATTCCTTTGTCATTAATTGTAAACTGGGTACTTAAATATTTAACTCTGCTCTGGCCATAACGATCACCATGAAGCTCTTCTGTTGGCGCACGTTTTGCCCTGCATTGTATTTCTGAGTTATGAGAATGATTACGAGTTTTGTAATAATATTTTGAACAATAATTGTGCAATTCTCTCCGAAAATGTTTTTGATGTCCTTAGATTAGATATTATAGTATTACATAGGTTGTTTTGAGAATATAGATATTCGCATCGCTACGAGCTTTATTTTGTAGAGGGAATTACCTATAAAAGAGTTCATTGTAACTCTATATGTCACCTAAATCTATACTTAGTCTGGCCATAAATACTGTTACACTTAATTATAAAAAAATATTACATTTGAATTTCGAATCTGTCATTTTTATACGATTGTTCATTGTGTTTTCTCATTTTGGCGCCAATACATTGTAAAATATTTTGCGATATTAAAATGGTGTGGGGTGATAAAGAGAACCGAATCGCTGTGATAGCATTACACAAAGTAGGTATGGAGCCAAATGCAATTTTTAAAACTCTCCATACACTTGGTATTAGTAAAATGTTTGTGTACCGGGCTATTAATAGGTACAATGAGACCTCCTCTGTTTGTGACAGAAAAGATCTGGCCGTCCACGTAGTGTTCGTACGAAAAAGGTGGTCAAAGCAGTAAGGGAAAGAATTCGAAGAAATCCTGTCCGAAAGCAAAAGATTTTATCTCGGGAAATGAAGATAGCACCTAGAACCATGTCGCGTATTTTAAAAGATGACTTAGGACTTGCAGCCTATAAGAGACGCACTGGCCATTTCTTAACTGATAATTTAAAGAAGAATAGGGTGGTAAAATCGAAACAACTACTGAAGCGGTACGCAAAGGGAGGTCACAGAAAAATTTTGTTTACGGATGAGAAAATTTTTACAATTGAGCAACATTTTAACAAACAAAATGACCGTATTTATGCTCAAAGCTCTAAGGAAGCTTCCCAATTAGTCGACAGAGTGCAACGTGGACATTATCCGACTTCAGTGATGGTTTGGTGGGGTGTTAGCTATGAAGGAGTGACTGAGCCATATTTTTGTGAAAAAAGGTATCAAAACATCGGCACAAGTGTATCAAGATACCATTCTTGAGAAGGTAGTTAAGCCCCTTAACATCACCATGTTCAATAACCAAGTATGGTCCTTCCAGCAAGACTCGGCGCCGGGTCATAAAGCTCGGTCCACGCAGTCTTGGTTGGAATCGAACGTTTCGGACTTCATCAGAGCTGAAGACTGGCCGTCGTCTAGTCCCGATCTTAATCCGCTGGATTATGATTTGTGGTCAGTTTTAGAGAGTACAGCTTGCTCTAAACGCCATGATAATTTGGAGTCCCTAAAACAATCTATACGATTGGCAGTGAAGAATTTTCCCATGGAAAGAGTGCGTGCTTCTATTGATAACTGGCCTCATCGTTTAAAGGACTGTATTGCAGCCAATGGAGACCACTTCGAATAAGCTTTTATATTTTTAATTGTTTTATATTTATGTATTAAACTGACACACTGTAAAAGTAATAAATGTTATTTGCAGTTAACAATTTTCTTTTTTCTTTATTACAATATTTATGGCAAGACTAGGTATATATAAAAATGAATCTCTATTTCCCTTGGTCATCGCATCACGCGTGAACCACTGGACCGTTTTCACTACTTTTTTGGTGTGTTTGTTATTGTCTGGACAAGGATCTTATAAAAGAAAAAATTAAGGAAGTTGAGCGGAACGTTAGAAAAATTAAGAAAAGTTAATTTCAGCGATTAACAGAATGCGCGCCGCAAATTCATACTAGACAGGACATCGTCTGTCGGGCCAGCTAGTGTAATATAACTTTGTCCATATTTATATTTCAGGTTAGGTATTAGGTATTTTCAGAGTCCATCCTCAAAATGTTTTTCTTATTTTACATAACTTAAAGTAGAGCACGGTCATTCAGAAAGCCAAAACTACTATAACAAATGCATGGCGAATAAAAAATAAAAATGAATTATTTTAATTATCACGTAAACAAACAAAGATGCACTTATGATACGTCAAAATATTTTTTAAGAATAAATATTATTTGTACATAACAATTAAAATCACTTATATAACAACGGACATTTTAAATTAGTAAGGAATATAAGGCATAAGGTAAACAAAATTACCCAGCTCGGGATGGCAGGTAGGGGAAAATAAAAGGATAACGCGTCGCGATCCTCACCGTTGAAGTCATAAGCTCTAACAAAGCTAACCTACCAACCTTTCACTAGCTACCTAAGTGATGAAATGAATAAATACAAAGGTCTCTGCTATTTTATTGTAATTATATTTTTGTTAGCTTTTCTATACCATAAATGATATGTGGTATCGAGTAAATTCGAAAGTTTCAGTACGTCCCTAATTCTCGTGTTTATCCCTCCCTCTTTAACTCCTTTATCTGATGTTATCAAAGGTCATGTGAAAATTGAGTTTTGTTCACGCTTCACTGAATCATTTTATTCTGGGCTCTGGCGTCATTTGACTAGTTGGATTGGTTGTTTATAGGATAAAGATGCTAGTATCTTTTATTTCAGAGGTTACTTTCCTTTGTCATTACTAAGTAGTGATCACTCGCCGTCAGATGATGCTATGAAATAAGATGCGTAGTAAGTTCTCAACTTTTATAAAATTTCTTTTATCCGTGCACAGTAAAGCGACCCCACAACAATGGTAAGTGGAGTGAGGTCTATTAGAGTATCGACTGACGAGAGATGATTACTTCTCGACGGTTGATATAATTATGCCGGCCTGCTGGAACCGGATATATACAGGCTGATCTTGGATCGCGACACACTTATGTGGGCCGCTATGGCGAGTTTTAACACCTTGTTTACGGTGGTCGCTATCCGGGCGGATATCCGGACAAATGGATGGCTCGATACAATATTACAATGTCGCTGTGCGCAACTATTCTGTGATAGTCAGTATTAAATAAGTACCTGATCTGTTTTCGTTGTTTTCAAATGGGACTATTGTCATATAGATTTTTTTTTATAACTTTAAGAAAAACATTGTCCCCCTTTATAAGCATATTCCACGCACTGAGTTTGGATTTTAGGTCAATAAAGGTCCATATAGAGGCGTGCAGAAAAATAAAAAGTGTCTGCAAATGTTTGTTTAGGTTTTGATCGAACCCTTTGTAGTTTGTATTGTATTGTTCTTACTTAGTTTCTGCATAAGTGAGTTGTAAACTGTGGATTATTGTACTTATGTGGTGACTACAGTATTTAACACGTTCTGCCCAACCCCGCCTTTGTTAGATACTCACAATGTGCCAATATTTGTGTCCTGCTTTGATTGGCGGTAGAAATTTTACACTTTCATATGTTGTGGCACCAGAATTTGTCTATTAAAGTTTATTATAATCTGCTGACGTTCTATGCGTAGTGCGAGAGTATATAGATTTAAGGTAGACGTGATGAGAGGTATTAAATTTATTAAAAAAAAAATTACGTTGTTAAACATTGTTGGTTCCGCCCTCCCAGCCGACCCAAGTACGCTAATTCACTGACGTCGATTAGCCCATTCTACTTGCGCGAAATTCAACCTTATATACGACCAAAGTAACAACAGTCTGTCGAAAAACATTTCATCATAAATTGTATTTATGTAGATGTACGAAAAGTGACACGTTTTCTTTTAAAAACAACAACTCAAACTGTACTCGTTTGCCGCGGTATCGAATGTCGGGGAAAATTGAAAAAGTTTCTCTTATATGACCGACAATAAGTCGTTCCACAACTCAATTAACTTGGAGACTTCAGACGCTGTCTATGATTACATTATTGTTGTTTAATTACTTCTTGTTGGGTTTATTTTGGCAAACTTATTTGGGTAAGTTCACACTTTGAAATGTAATGGGACAAATATAGGGTCATGTTCCATAACGATAAACTCAATCACTCACTCAAGTGAGGAGATTCCTCACTTTGAATCCCTAACCGCAGGTGGCTTGGGTCTAGAGCTTCGCCATCGGAGGGCCATTCATTTTTTATATTTTTATATGCATGTTTTTTTTTAAGAATATATATGTAAAAACGTAAAAATACCTTTAAAATAAAGAGTATTAATAAACTCAATATTAATCGTTAACAAGGTTTCTTTTATGTATTTTAATATTATGATATTTATAAGATGAGTAATGACAACATTTTCACAGTTATTGCGAAATTATTATATTTCGATTTTAATCTAGCTTAGCAGAGTTACAATCGCGTGAGATTGTATCTCCTATCTGAGTTTCTATCTTTATTACATCCATTTTATTATACAGCACTGTATTTTATGTAGGCATCCCTGCAGGCACACCGGGAGAAACCTGTGAATGAGATTGTGGAACCCTGCGGCGTAGCGACTGTAAGGGCTCGATGGAGAGTGGAGAAGAAAATGGGAGAAGGAAGAGCGGAGGAAGGATAGGAACTATTTAGGATGAACGGAGAGCAAATGGAGGGGAAATGTTCGCGGGACAAATAGTCCTCAATGTGAAATTACAACCACGAGGTATATACACTTAAATGTGAGCCTAGGGCCGCGATATATCGCCCCTCGTTCATGGGCGTACATTCGGTGCGAAGACCGAATGCTCAAGTTAACATCACTGTTGGGTGTATTTGGGTTTTATTCATCTTATGTCTCCTAGATGGGACAGAGAGCATCCACGGTGATTCTATATCCCGCACGGTCTAATGTTGTCTGGTTGATTTCGCTCCAAATTTATGTATATTTGGGTTTGAAGTGCATTAATTTTTTCATCATCTTATTTGTGTATGTGAGGAACGTAATGCCATGCAGTGCTGTGTAATTCAAAGTTATATCTAGTTTCTCTAATATCTATAGGCAATCATATCATCAAGGGCGTTGGTAATTAAAAATATCTATTTTTAGGCACTAGCAAAGTGCATGGTCGCAATTTGCTTTCGGATATCTTGCGACCATGACTCATGTAATTTGGTACCTCTAACCGGTCGTGTTTAAATACTTTACGAGCTAACATTCTTCTCGCGTATGCAGGCAATAACCAATTAAAAATTTACTTCCTGCATGACACAGCGGGCTAATTGTGAACGAAGCGGACCCTGTGCCTTTCTAACAAATACTTTATGAATAATTGGTATGTATATATGCTCTCTGGTCATGCCGGATCTCCGTCTCACCGGACTATGAGGGTGAAGGAACAGAGAGCGCTGTGTATTGCGCACATACTTGTGCACTATAATATCTCCTGCGTGCCTGGCTGATCTCCGTTGAGATTGGGCGCGTCGGCCGAAACTCGGCTTAGAAGAAATCCATCAATCAATCATGTATACATAACCATGTGCTGAATGGGTTTCGAACTTCTTAAAGCATGAATTTACGAAAATCCTTTGTTAGTGCTCTAAAGTATGTATGAAATCTCTGGGCAAAATTTCTGTGCTTCTAAAGCGAGCGATTTAATTGTAATTTGTCAGAAAAGAAAATACAACTTCTGTATTCGATAGTGTTCAGGTAAATAATAAAAAAGTAATACAACAAATTAAGCAAGCATAATATTAGTGAAAGACAAAAGGAAATGACTGAGCATGTACTGACCAAAACCAGAGATTAGATCAGCGCTGGTTTTCAGTCACCCCTCTCTCCCTATGGTCTTGTACTTACTTTGTGTTAACGTTATCACCTAGTGTCTATGTGTAGGAGACTGAAAGATGACTGCATATTTTCTAACAAAAAATAATTAAGAATTGAAAGGAAGGGTTTAAAAAGCCTGCAGCAAATTTGGCCTTAATAAGATTATGAAATTTCATTTCAATGGACTTTACTAAACTCCGCGAATTCAATATAAGTTCCAAGAATTTCTTATTAAAGTCAAGTATTAAATAAAAACCCAAAAAATATAGAACAAGCGATCCAATTAGCGAATTACAACTTCGGTAAAGAAAAAACTCCGCCAAATATTTTGGTAAGACTTCATCTGACCGCCTTAAGTCGCTGACCGTTTTTCTTCTGGCTTGAGTCGGTGGAAACCTCAAGATGTTTCGACTAATTAACAATATAACAAAAGTGAGTTTGCAATCAACCTCGTTTATGGAAGTACGTTTAGCAACAGCAATCGTGTTTTTATTTCAAGATGGTTTTATGTTAAACGACGTTATTTTTTTTTGTGAAACGGACTCCACAAAAGACACCGGGGGGAAACCTGAAAATGGGATACTAGAATCCTATGGTTTGGCGACTGCAGGGGCCTGGAGGAAAGTTGGAAGGGGATATCTAGTGTAATGAAGTGTGGGGAAGAGAAGGAACCCTCTTAGGATAGGCGGAGGGGAGAAGGCCAGGAAAAGTTCGCGAACCAAGAGGTGTACACCCTGAACCGTGTGCCTAGGGCCGCGGCAAATGTCCCACTGTGCATGGACGTGTATTTAGTGTGAAGATCGGACGCACAAGAATTGTCTCGAAGGTGTGATTTGGATTAGGTAGACGTTCCATTGTGGAGCACAAATATTGCTTACATTTCTATCATTAGAGTTTCAACCGTTGACCATCGCGCTCAGTGATGCTGGACGAATAGTCACCGACTATGTTAAGTCTGCACCAAGGACAAATAAATAAACATAAAGGACCTTTATGTCCGACAACTTATGATAACTTTGTTTCGTATGGAATTTAAACAAATCAAAACACTTATCCGGCCTTTATAACTATAACTTTGTCAATGTTTTTTCCAAACTTGAATTATTTAAGTATATATCTTTTTCTTCTGTATAATTTTATTGCATGCCAGGAAGTAATTATTATTGCGTACTTGATGTTAGTGTACAGTGCTATCAAAACTTTGCTTCTAAACTAATAACTAACCCTGATGACTACTATTAAAAATGTAATTCACTACCTTTTGTAGAAAAGACATTGCGGTGGTACCTACTACCTACCCAGCCGGACTCTCACATATGAGAGATCTACCACCGGTGAATACCAGTTGTATACCATTGGTAGTCCTTGTAAATAAATAATTGATTTTATATTTCTTCAAACACAATTTTTCAACCGACTTCAAAAGGAGAGGTTCTTAATTTTGTACATTAACCCTTTGAATATTTTTAAGATGTATATATTACACCGTACTGTGTGACTCTTAAACTTTACATGTATATGGGTGTAATCTATAACCCAGTAATTACAGCAAGGCTCGATTTTCAAGTATAATAATACTTGCATACGGCTTGGTGGCAGATATAGACGAAGCGATAATACACCCAAATTTTTATATAAGAGGTATCGCTCATCTATACATATTATACAACAAAGTCCCCTTTTCTGTCTGTCTGTATGTTATCGATTTTCTCAAATTCTACTAAACGGATTTTAAAGAAGGTATGGAGATAGTTTAAAACCCTGGGAAGGTTATAAGCTACTTTCTATCCCGGAAAAACTCCTCCACGTGCGTGAAGCCACGAGCAAAAGCCAGTTAGTAAATAAATTCATAAATCATAAAAATAATTAGACAAAATATATTTGATAAGGCCTAACGACTATCACCATTAAAGTTTATTTTGGTCAAGGGACAACTCCGATTATTGGCTCTACAAAATGACAAGATACAATTAATAAGTTTTGACCGAACGAGAGCGGTGTAAAAAAAAAGGAATTTTAAAGACAAAGAAACGGGGTCGACTTGGTTATTTTCCATTGGTACTGATTTACAATGCACTCGCTTGATAACGGTGCAACTATACTTAAAGTACATTGATACAATTTTTATTGGAAATCGAAAGAAAAACTAGTTTTTAGAATAATGATCTCTCGTTACGTGAAACGTCGGGACAAAATCAAAATATAAAAACCGCGATAAAATTCGAAAAATATTTTTAATAATTTTAAGACTTTATCGCGGTTTTAATGAATAAAATTAAACAAATAAAGCACAATAAAATCTGAACAGTAGTTGCATTCCGTTGTCTGACATTCGCATAAATATAAGAAATAATATTATATTAGTCCAGTTCTACTTAGTACTTATGCAAAATGAACAACACACTTAAGTCCACATTAAGTTTTAGTCTTTAACAAAAAGGATGTAAACTAGATAAAGAGCATTTCATGGCTTTAATATAACTCCAATGATCACCAGACATATTAAAACAATAAGCTATTCCTTCAACAAGAGTTTCTCTCGTCCGTTCTAAGCTGGTATTATTCTAGTTAGACCGGTCGTACAAGCACGCGCATGCTCAACGCACGTGTCGGAGACATTACTGGCTTACATCAAACAACACTAAAACAAACCACACCTGCAACAGATCTGGGCAAATAATTTTATGTTCAACAAAAGCGTATGGAGTAGAATAGGTGGAAAATAATCTGGTACTTTATTTGTGATTCCATTCAATGAAAATAATCGGAACAAGCTGAAAGCAATGTGTTCAGCGTCCATTTATCGATATGGTATGCATTGCTCTACTGTCAAAAGAAATGCTGACCCAAGTTAAGGTACGCTGCTAGCAAACAAACAGACAAACACACATCACACCCTTAATACCCCTTAGAGTATAGGGTAGGGTAGGCTAGAGCAACCAGGGCACCCATTTCCGCCCTGTGATGGGGCCGAGTCTATCGCCATATCGGACGCAAACGCAGCTAGCTCGAGTATTGTGGTCGCTAGTAAAAACTGCACATGAGTTTAATGCACGTACAATGGGCGAGAGACGGCGGGCGGCAAGGTCGTTCAAGGCAGACCGCCGGCCGCAGCGCACGTGGGAACGCGGCCCGCTCTCTCGCTAACCTAACCGAAATTATTATTTTAGAACATTTGTTAACTGCGAAGTTGTAGATGCGGACTTGGGAATGGAGGGGCCCCTGGGCCCCTAGCCCTTGATAGTGGAGCTGCATTCGCTGTTACTTTATATCAGGATTGAAAGTAGTGCGCATGTCATGAGTATTATTTAGTTAGGATAATGATAATTATTAATAGAGATCTTCAAATAATCGAGCCTTTTCTACAGCATGAATAGGTCAGCTAAACCCGGGTGGTACTAGTCTTTCCAAAACCCAACGTAGGTAACAGTTTGATGTTACAATTCGAACAGTGAATGCGATGTCCCTTGACCCCTATTTTTTTCTTTAAGATCGGTGCATCCAAAATGCTTTTTAAATAGTGGGTATCCACGAGTGGCGGAAATCACTTCACGTCAGGTTACCCACTTAGTTCTTTGCCGGCCCAACAACACTATAGCAAGTGGCTACATATTCGTAAATTGAAAGTCGGCAAAATAACAATGATCGTCGAATGACTTACCACGAGGTGACCTCTGCATCTCAGTCCTATATAAAAAACATATATGAATAACAGATATTACTGAATTACATATTTGGAAATACTAAGAACTGGGGAAACCAAAATATTTCTATTAGCACAGTTTAAATATGAAAATTATGATGAAATAGATACTCATAGAGACGAAATTTCAACTATTTCGCGTTTAGTATTTCAGTTTTTGAATCTTGTCGATATGCTAGGAATTACGGAAAATATGTTTTAAAATAATTTAAAGAGATATTTTGCGCATGTTTTCAACACACACAATATGGAAAATAAAAATAAATAAACTGTTTTGGAAAACAACACAGAAATTGTAGTTAGCTACCTACCGTTATATAGCTATATCGTAATAATTATGATTAACAATTTAGCCCTTATTAAGAGAGTTGAATGCGGCCCTGTCCGCTGGCACCAGCAACTACTTTCTGTTATCCTTGTACAACGGATTCAAGAATTATCTGTACTTTTAAATCTTACAATTGCAACATTTTGGATGCTCTTAACGCTGCTTGCGTCACGGAGGCTGCCATTAGAACCCAGTCCACAATACGTGCATCAAAACGTGACCGAATTATTTTCTAATACTCCATTTAAGAATTCGCATTTTTGTGTGCTATCGTCATCGAGTGATGCAATTTTTTCATTCGATTTTGTTTTAATAAAAATAAAATCTTTTGTGTTTAGTCAAATAAAATCATGTGCTTATAATAATGTTGATATCACAGAGCAAGAATGTAACAAATATCTGATTATTCAAATGTAGTTTATTTATGGACACTGATCAATAAAACATAAAACTAAACATTAATAAAACTTCCACAGCGCAATGGTTACCTATTGTTAAAGGGTTTTAAATTTATGGACAGCCTTCAAAAGACAATTTTCCATTAGATTGAGTCAAGGTCACGGATAATTATTTGTGGAAAATTTTCAAATACTGTTTTATACGGCAAATAGTTTTAACGCCATATTCGACCGCCATTTTGAATTGTGGGTAAATGTCATTTGAATATTTAATTCGTTATTGCTAAATAATCAAACAAGATTTAATAAATCCGAATGCAACTAATAAAATTCCAAACACATTACCTCCTATGATGTCTGAATGCAAGTAATTAGTACATTTGAAACTTGGTTAAATTTACCATTTCAAAACGTGCGGAGTCCTTGCGTTAAGCATTTAGCCGTACAATTATTTCGTAATGGCCGACATTCTCTGATTGATAATGTTGCCGGCAGCAAATCTGCGAACACGTGTTAAAAAGGAACAAATAGCCTACAATTTAATTCGATTGCCCTGTTAAGGTTTACGCTAGTTGGAAACGATATCACGTTGATATTTCTGTTTATGGGTAAATGGTGCAACGCCGGATGTGTGAATTTACTGGTACACATTAAGTATTTTTTTTTTATCTGAAGTCATATTTTTTGGATATTATAACCTAAAACTTAAAAGCGCCTTTATAATTGCGTTCTTTTTACGCAGTTCGCAAAGGTTAAAGATAGAGAATATTCTTTATTTACGTTGAGAAACATTTATAATAACTCTTAAAAAGGTTTTGAATCGTTACTGTCTGAATTTGGTATCAACTGCTTGAGATGCGCAATGCCAATTAAAATACAGCTAAAGCAATCAACAATTTTTCTACAGGTATTTAATTGCAGATATTTTATAGTTCATAAATATTTTCTATCATCCCACCTGATATAAATCGCTTATAATTCTGTTCAGGAGAATTACTCCTCACAGTATTTATTAATCACTTACTACTAATACTTATAATAAAACTAGTTTCAACTATATATCATGCAGAAAACAAAACTATCAACACGTAGATTACAATAGATTCATCTGCCACGTCTAGAGGGTTTATAACAAAATTAAACACCGAGCAAGAAGGCAGCCCTGCAACTTTGCTAAGCGATCGATTCTCAATTTAACACCGACATCTCAAATTTCATTTATTATTTTCAGAACATGTACGTAACTAAAAGAAAATGCATGTGAATTTCTTTATAGAAGATCTAACTTCAATATTATTAATACAAAAGTGGACGGTCATGAAACATACAAGTTACAACATGAATAAAAACATTGCTACATACAGACCAAAAGATTTCTTTTAGTAGAACATAACATTCCTTGATTTATCTTTACCCGCATATGGATTAATATATATTAATATTTATACACACATAATACGTGGCAATTCATAATTATTTGATTTTGTATTGCAACAGCCACGAATTAAAATACACTCTGCATTGCAGCTAGGTATTAACTTCTAATGCCATTTGTAACATTCTGAATTTTGACGTTGCCCGAATCACTTAAACTGACATTTAGAGCATATTTCTTCGGTTTTCGGTATGTAATCGATTGAACTTTATTTTTAATATCAATTATTGGTTGTTTTGTATTTTTATGTTTGTTTTTTTCATTCAGACTCGTTATATCTTGTACATAATCTTTCTGATCGGTTTCTGATGGATTACCATCGCCATAAATCACAATCGTGTCGTTTGAAACCATTTTAATAATTTTGTTATCACTTAATTTGGGTTTTTCCACACCTCTATCGTTATCGGATGGAGTTGGTTCGGCGAATTTGAAGTTCGGTTTCCTTCTTTCAATATTTTTATTAGTATCTAGTTTGATTTCGATTCGTGGCCCGCCATTTCCATGCAGAACTTTGAAGATGATGGCTTTTTTATCATCTGGGTCACTATTCACAGATCTTCTGTAGGATTTTATTGGTGCAGTTTCAAATTGTAACATTGAAGTATTATTTTCCTCCATAATGATAATGGGGAAGTGAATGATGTCTCTAGATTCCGTTTGGACCGGCCACACTGGTGGTTGTACGGTTTCCAGTATATCGGGTCCATTGAATCCCTCGATCCTCGCAGTACTGTACAAGTAAAGTGGATATACCCGAGATGACAAATACTCGTCGTCCCGTACTTTTTCTAGACCGTATTCCACGTTGTCAACTGTCGCTGGATTGTTGACGATGAGTGGCTTCAGCTGTAAAAGGTTTTGTAGATTTAAAAACAAAAGATATTAGCGATTGACTGCTTGTGTATTATATGGTTATTGCAAGTTTAGTATAATATAAGAAGCAAATGAAAGGCTAGAGGAACTCTACAAACATATTTTTAAAATTGTAAACATGTAATATATGAAACCAGGAAATCTATCATTGAAACGTAGCTCAGAATTGTCTTTTAGAATATCCGACTAATTTTAAGGGAATTTAGCTTAAGTTGATCAATAATTAAGGAGGTCTACTTTTATCATCAGCCACATGGAGTCCACTGCTAAACACAGATCTCTCAAAGATTTCCAAGCGGGCCTACCAAAAGCAGCACACATCGAGCTTGTTCCTCCGACCTCTATAAATACTACTTTCATACTTACGTTTAAATCTAGGAACCTCCTCGTGCCATTAGCTTTATGCTGCTCAACGATGGTCAATGGCGCTGGGTTAATAGTACTCATGAGGTAGCACATTACACAGAACAAGAATAGCAAGAAAATGGAGTATACCACCACGAATGCCATGGCTTTGGACATGTTTCAAATACAATTATATAGGTACAGAAAGTATTTTGTTGTAAAAGTATAAAAATATCCAAAGTGACAGTTATCAAAGTATTATAATCAAAATTATAATTCTCTTTGTATCAAAGATAAAAAAATCAAAGAGAATAAACATAATCAAAGAGCATTAATATTTTGATATTTTTATGATCTCCATGCTAGAATAGTATAATGCTATAAATTTAAAAAGATTATATGCAAAGAAGTTTTTATTTATCAATTAACCTACTGCGTCAAAGGCGTTTACTGTTTATCTATCAGGTTTATCTGCTCAGGGGCCTTATTCTCTATCCCGCACGTTATTTTAACAGTGCGTAACAAGCACGTAACACAACGCATCGTGTTTAGGACTATAGAAATTTGACTTCCAGAATACCATTCCACGCACATTTCTCGAAGATAACATGACACAGCCGCGTTACGCGTTTATACTATCATACAGAATAAGGGCCCTGTATACGTGTGCTAAATTTATATATAGTCATTTTGACATTGCGTTAATAAATGTAACCTCTTACTCGTCTTTACTTCTACTAACATTGTGCCAAAATCATAATATATAAATTACGATCATTTTAACCAAGTATTCCGGATTTACTTTTTTAAATTTTTAATCATTTTTTAGTACAATGTGAACATCGTGGGAGTACTTCTGACTGAAAATGTGATGTTGCCTCTGCGACGATTTCTCTTAGGGCATGTAAATTAAAGTTTGTTTTTATTGATATTTATTTTGTTCACTTATTGTGAAGTTTTATTTTAAGAAGACAAGTACGTCCTTTTATTTAGTAAAGTAATATCAACATGATCTTGTACATTTATATCCAACCACGGCACAGATAGAGAAAAGAGACATCACATCATCATTATTACATTAAAAACCACATTTCAGGACAAAACTCCAAGTTCTTATAGGATATCATCAGATTCGTGTGTCAGCTACATATAGCAAGGCTTAGTGACGTTACTAACTAACTTGCTGTCAGGCTCGGTTTTTTAGGGGAGGAATAACGCCTTATCGCTACCACCACTCGGGGATCCATGAATCGGTTATGTTGGTTCCATCGGTCTTGCGGCCCAATGTCAACAATCGAGAGCATCCGAGCGAGCATTGGACCGAGTACCTAACCCTTATACATACTACACTGGCATACCAACCAAATCCCGAAGTGGCCTTCTTCGGCGAAAACGGGATGGCCCCAGTGTATCTTGTTGCACTGAGATAGCTTTGTGGAACTGTCCCTATCTGTCAGGGTCTTTGATACCATGTCTTATATCTTGTAATAAAGATAACTACTGTTATATTATTACTGTTTGTTCGTAATAAGTTTATTTGTTAATGGTACATCTTTATTTGGTAAGCACATAAGAACAGTACTATACTAAAAAAAAATGATCCAATGTTTGTTACGTGTAAACTGTTAATGTGCTATTAATAATAAATAAATAAATATTGAAAATTATACTTTATTTTTCTATTATCATTACTCTTACAAAGTATGTTACATTAAATAGATTCCTTGATAGTCATCTACTATGAACATAGTTGTGTTTTCTAAGTTGGATTTCCCAAATTGAACTGTAAATTTGCGTCCGATACGTTAATAAGTATTTCTTTAAACTCGTCGTAAACTTCTTGAGGCTGTAATGTAATATTGAATTACTTAAAAATTTCATATTTAAATACTGGAGACAACAATACGCATACAGATATGCATGTATTATTGTGATATCAAAAAATAATAAATAAAAAAAGACTATAATTCATGTCTATTAAGGTCGTTTGGCAGTTGACGACAATAAATGGTCTGATCTTACAAATATGTTAAAAGTGGGGATCAAATTCAACGTCTCTCAAATAAATTATTATGTCCACTTTTATTATATTTTTACCAACGCGCTACAAACACATCAAACTTTGAGGGAAACTTACCAAAGAGATCTGACCATATTCAAGTAATGATGTTTTATTTCCCAAATACGTTAGTCCTGGATCCACCAACGTCATAAGATGCAACAACGTTACAAATAAACTGATTAATACGCACATACATACTACTGCACAGAACACCAGTCTCATAGCTATTAAGCTAATAAAAACTTTTTTCCTATAAAATATTAACGCTGCACTTCTCTAAATGATCTAAATCAGAATCTAAATTTTTTCCTCCATCTATGAAGCCAGATATATATTTTTTAAAATTGTTCCTAATTATAACCACTGACATCAAAACTCTTTGCATGCCATTTTTAAAACAAAAAGGATTTAATAAAATTGGGGAGGTAGTTTTGTTTGTAGCATAAATAGCTCGCATCAACTTAAATATTTGTCAACAAAAAAACCAACATTATTTAGAACTATAGGTATTACGTTGTGCGCCGATAAAAAAATTAAACAATATTTTGATAATTATTATACTGTTCGAGTTTCTTAAGTGCATAATGCATAGTTTATTGCATCTGCCCGTGTAACCTCCATTATCATAAACAAATCAAAAAAGGAACAATTTAATAAGACTATAAAACACTATTCCAAATTCAAATGAGTTGAAATATCTTTTAAAGACGCAAATACATAATGCGTTTTACGTTTCGCCAATTACGTCGAAGTGTTTAGAGTAATAAAAATGTTATTGCGTTTCGTACTTTCTTAATCTATTACGAGATAAAATTTATTTAATAGGTTATACATTAGTCTTCTCATTATTTCCAAAAACTAGTTAAAGGTCTGATAGAATATTATATGAAGTTAAGCTATAATATGTAAACAATGATGAGTAGATCTCAAAAGAAGGCATCGACGATAAATAGAACATAGTCTTCTTTTTGAAAATCGAAATATAATGAAATGTCGATATTTAAACTTTATAATTTCTAACTGTTTCGCAAACTTTAATAAGTGTACTTGAAGATCTAACTCCTACTTTCAACATCCCTGAACAGTTACAAAAGAACAAATTAACTCCGTCGATATAAATGAAGGAACATTTTGCGGCAAATGTCAGTAAAATAACTCGCCTAAAGCACTAGAACCGGCACAAACGGTCTGTTTAACAATTCGCAACGGCGGAGATTTGACAAATGGTCACATTTACGACTACATTACATTACAAACGTATTGTTGGCAAACAACTTTAAACGACTTGCTCTGAACTCATAATTGTCTTATAAACGGAATATTGATGACACTTTAAGAACCGTTGCGACCTGACAATGAAGGATTGTGAAGGTTTTGCATTTATTTTGAGTTAGTTTTTGATCACTGCTTCGTTTGCGTGAACATTTTGTGGAATAAAAGCCTACTGTTAACCTTTCCTGAATATAGTTATTCTAGTTTTGACTCTTGCACTTCGTCTATAATATCAGCCCGATATTGTATACTGTCCCACGGCTGGGCACGGGCCTCCTCAACTACTGGGAGGGATTAGGCCTTCGTCCACCACGCTGGCCTAGTGCGGATTGGTAGACTTCACACATCCTAAAAATTCCTATAGAGAACTTCTCAGGTATACAATTCCTCACGATTTTTCCTTCACCTTCAAAGCAAGCGATAATTCACAAAGAACACATTTTTAGAAAAGTCATAGATGTGGACCTTTGGGTTTTGAACCTATGGACAGTCGTCTAGGCAGTCCGTTCCACAGCCAACTAAGCTATAACCGGAATTCGTTTATTCGTGTGCAAAATTTTATCAAAATCCAGCCATCGATTTCTGTGTTATGAACTAACGAACATCCAAACACAGAACCTTTCCGATTCATAATAACAGTACTCAGACGCCGATAGAACACTTTATAATACTTTAGAAGTACAGATTGGAACACTTATAAATAAATTATAAAATACATTTGCTCTCCTTATTTTTCAATTTCTTACAGGTAATTATGGGATGGAAGTTAACAAGAAAGAAAGACTGTGGATTAACTAACCAGATTATCATAACCAGGCACAGGATATCTATTGCAAGGTCTGTAGGATAAATGTTTGATTTTCCTAAAGATTTCCAGATCAACCTTTTGAGAACTAGTCTGATCAGAAAATTCTAATTTCACTTTTTCAGACAACCATTTTTGAGGTTCCGGGGCTCGATGAAGCAAAAATTCTCGATAGACTTGCCTCATATTTATACTAAAAAAGAACTTAGGCGGTGCTGGAGGCAAAGCTAGTTTTACTGACATAGAGAATAGAAAAAAAAATCATCATAGCTTTAACTAGTCCAAGAGAATATACTAAAAAAAAAACGAGTTGACAGCGTCACTGACAAGAGAAATTAAAGTATTTAAAATGTGCATCTGTAAAATAAATATTAATTAAACCGGTTGAAGGAAAATATTTAAAAAGGTATAGTTGTTTATAATTCATTTTAATACCAGATACCAGCAAAAAAATCATATTACTTAATTTGTAGTTGCTTGGTGAGTATTAACCAAAATTAAGAAAAAATAAAAAGAAGATGCATTTTTATCTAAATTTGGATTTGTACGAGTACTACGTGTAACAGAAATCACATTACCGAGTGTAAAATTTAAATTATTAAACCATACAGGTTAATACAAAATATTAAAAAAATAGTTTTACTAACGTTCAATAAGTTAGGTACTTAGGTACTGTAGATACCTTGTGATAAGGTGCCACCTAAATAATTCCAGTGATGACAAAAGAATCAGAAAGAAGAAGCGTATCTGACTCGGAGCTGGGCTCGGTGCGGTCGGACCGCGCCAGCAAGCTCGGGGCAATCCTCTGTCCTACCGTCTGCGCACTCCTGCTGGTGTGCATATTCGCTGTCTCCTTCATCGGTACCAAGCTGGCGTACGACCAGTATGACAGTTTCTGCACCGGCCGTCGCTTTGATATCGCCAAGTTGTATATCATCCCTAATATTACCATCAAGCCGCGAGCGCATTAATGTTTTTAGTTTGGCTTAATGTATTAAATATTGAAAATTGTATGGTTGTTTTTGTAGGATTGAATTCTCAGGCTCCAGTATGGCCTAAGTTTAAAAAATGAGTTAGGGCTCATACACATAAACAGATTACGACGTAAGAGCACTTATCTTTCTCAAATTTAAGTTTAGATTGCTGGTATTCGGGTTGATAACAAGGTTGTTCGATTTCTTCAACAGTCATTTAGTTTCTTTAGAAATAACGCCATCTATTGAAAAATGGATACACTGTTACAAGTAATTGCTAAGGCTTCGTAGGAACAAAGTTATTACGATTGGATTTTCATGATTCCTATTGCAATTCATAGATAGCGCTAACGTATCGAAATAATAATAACTTAATTTTCACTTTTTAAATTTCAATGTTTGAAAATAGTTATTTTTTTTGTGTTTAAATAATATTTTATAATATTAGAATTTATTTGTAGAATTATATTGCCGCGTATCGGTTTCTGGACGAACTACACTACCGCTGAAAAGAAAAGCTGACAGGCGTTCAAAGAAAACAAAATGGGCGGCCGCTGATCGTGGGAAGTTATTTCTGTAGAATTTTCCTTAATAATTTCGTGTGTTTATTGTTCGTCTGTTAATTCGCGTTTTAGTTTTGTAGTGGTGGTGCTGTTTCCTTCGCCTTTCCTGTCATAATATGTGAGTATAGAGCTTGTTTTCTTTGTATTGTTACGTTAAGATACTGTATTGATTGTGATGCACAGAAGGCCAATGTCAGCGTTCACGCTATCATTGGGAGCTTGGGCACAGTTGTATGATTTTATTATTTGCTTAAAAAATCATTTTTTCTTAGTTAGCTGTGGAAAAATTAAATTGTTTGTTTAAGTGTACAATTTAGATACTAAGTATATGTAAATTGTTTAAGCAGTTATGATAGGTTCCTTATTCATATAGGTATCAGAAACTACACAAAACATGATATTTAATTTTAATTTTACCTAGGTATAATTATAAAAATATCAAAGATTTTTGTTGCGTATTTTGCAATGCATCGGTTTAATGTACGTATTATCTAGTTTTAACGAATAAATGTATTTTTTTAATCCCAAAAACCTGAAAATTTCAAACGCGATTACAATAAAAAAGCTACCCAGTCAAAAAGTTTACTTATAATTTTCAGCCAATAGATGGCGCTATAAGTACATATCCTAAGTTAAAAATCAGCATTTTAACAATTTTCCGTTAGGTATATAAATTTTGTACCCTTGTAGCATTTTTACATTTCTTTACTTAATTAAAGAACTACCTTAACACCTAAAATAGTCATCAATCTTGATACGCCACTAGGATCAAGAATTGTTATTAACAACTACCCAACCAGGTAAAGCTAAGTTTAGATTACGAAGTTCTGCCAGCGTAAGAATTTCCAGATGCCTTAACACTAGCCGCAAGCCCTTCAAGCTTCAATATTTGCCGAAAAACAGCCGCGGCTGTTCACAATTTGTAGAGTAAATTCGCTTACGGAAGATAAAGTTGCAAGTTTTCTTAGTAATCTAAGTAAACTCCATATTATGAGTGAAAATTGATAAAACCAAAGGTTAATCTAATATTTACTAGCGAATTATTAATACGGCTCGTATCGGAGAGAACCCACGAACTTCATTTCAAATCCATTCCATTTACTAAATAAACTACATCTTGGCGTATTTTTACCGCACTGCAGCGAGATGCACGAAAATCTTCGGTCAAAATTATATTCTTAGATATCTATAAACGATGCCTCGTTGACTGCCTCGGTGGCGTAGTTGTATTGCATGTCCGGTACAATAGCGCTCTGAGGTCCTGGGTTCGAATCCCGGGTCGGGCAAAGTGATATTTGGGTTTTTCTGCTCAGTATCAGCCCGGAGTCTGGAATTTGTGCCCGATATGGCGATAGGCTCGCCCCCTATCACATCATGGGACGGAACATACTTGGCGAAAAGTGGGTGCCCTAGTTGCGCCTCTGCATACCCCTTCGGGGATAAAATGCGTGATGTTATGTATGTATGTATGTATAAACGATGCATGATGTTGTTACTTATCTGCTATCTTTTAGGCATCTAGCAAGGTCTTTACTTAGTCTTCATTTGAACGTTTTTCTGTTCGTTTGTCAAACAATTTTACCTCGACATCAAACACGGGCGGTTGAGATTTGAACAAAATGTTCTACAAAGAGTTCAGTTACGAATCCAAAACGTATAAAAGCACTATGGCTACTTTCGTAAATATCATAAACTACACAACAAGGTGTACAAGATGTTCTTTTGAGATGAAAAAAAAATACTTAGGATTTACATTCGCAGAATTACAAAAAAAAAACAGTCAGTAAGAAAATGGGAAATTGTTGAAAAACCTTTACTTGATGGCGATCCATCCAGTTTATCCAAAATCTGTAAATGAACATTTCAATATATGGATACAAAGGTGTTGGACGGTCTCTTTAAGTTTCCTTGTAGCTACAGCGGTTAAAGTAGCTGCCCTTGATGTCTCATCTCAAAAAAACACCTGTATTACACACTAAATAGGTAACCAACTTACTCTAATTGGTTTCGTGTTAACTCCACATTATACATAGTAATCGTAAGTAGTAAATAAACAGCGTAAAAATATGAACACGTAGCGCAATTATCGTGTCCGGCACGTTTCCTTTTTTTTACCTTTTTCTGACAAATGTTATTTCTCAAGAACAATACCTATTTGATTTTTATTTAAAAATATCCGTTCCTCGCACTTCCCCTCAACTCCTGTAAGCCAGGTACGGCAATGGCTTGCATTTTATGATAACGAGCAATGAAGCTCTGCAGGTCTCGTAAAACACTAATCTCACTATCCCAAGATACAGGCATAGCCTAGTTTGGGGACCCCTGACAATAATTGAAATGCTTAAACTCAGATATGCCAATTACTGTTTATGTACTTCGTAATGTTATTATTTCTGTGTTCTTTTTGTTGCAATAAAGTTAAGTTATTATTATTATTGTTAATTTCCCTTCAAAGCATACCCATAGACAATGCTTTATGTTGGCAAACTGTTCCATAGCTTAATGGCGCGGTAGAAATATGAATTTCTGAGCCTTTTGGTTTGAGCCGGGTTGCAAATGACAACAAAGCTGTGGTTTCGCAAACAAGCACACGTGGTTCTGTTAAGGAGAGGAGAGGATGGGATAAGGTTAAATAATAGCTCAGAGCACTCATCGTAATGCAGGCAGTAGAACACACTGAGTGAAGCGATGTCGTGGCGCAACTGCAGTCGCTCCAAACTTTTTGGTATGTACGATTCGAATCAGATTGAAAGCAGCGATCCGTACATTGTGTTTACGATTTAGATCGTTTATAGTAAACGGCGCGGCGGTCAGTAGATAACTTTGGTCATGACTATTGTTCAAGTTCATGCTGTGACTCCCCCGTCTTTAATTTAAAATGCGCGGAATTTCCTTCAATCCTTCAAGTGTCTAGATTGTTGTCTTGTGATTTATGTAACGAATGTCGGTATAAGTACAATGCAATGCCGTACTGTTTTGTAATACCAGTACACTAAAATATTATAAGTAATGCATTCCCTAACCAAATAACTTATTCTTTATTATACACATACACATAGAAAAATTTGCATGTCAATAAGTTTGACTAAATTTGATTGATCAGAAATGACTAAGATTTTATACTGTACCAACTTTTAGCAAATAAAGGATTTACTATTAGATAATATTTACTAATTCAAAGTTCTGGGCAGCGTGCTGTTGGTGACCAACCACTTACCGTCAAGCAAGTGTCTAGCTCGTCTCGTCATTTACTGTCACTGAAAATACTTAAAAATAAATAAGTTTTTTGAAAGACTACAACAGAACATTGCTCTTTTGCATACACCTTTGACCTCAAAATATAAAACCTAAAGATATGCCTTGCACATATCTACCTTCATTTTAATTCTCGAGATGCGGTTTATTTATCTCGGCACCTCATTCGCGGCTTATTCCGGCATGCAAAGAGATGCTCATCACCGCTTTCATGCCGCGGCCTATCTCAACATGTCTTCGCAAATGAAAAATGCACCTGACCCAGATTTTACGCGTGGATGCTTTCGCGGTTTTTAGCCGGTTTTTCAATGTTTGATTTGAAACGTTGTTTTCTATTCTACATTATGTTTGAGAATTCTGACAGAGAGTTATTTGTGGAAGTGTTGCGATGTTTCTTAGTTAAATACCGCTGAATGGACTAAGAAATTAAAAAATATAGATCAATTGCTGAATTAAAGCATAAAGTACTTAATTTGTGTATTTAGAAGTGAAGAAATTTTTCAAAAGCACATTGTCCGCACAAAGTATAATAATATATTGGATACTTAATTAAAGTTCATATAGAAAAGTAGAAGTCATAGTAGTTATATCATTCCTAAATATAGCATCATAAAGCAGGTTAAGCCGTTGGTCCTGCGCCTGATCTCTCTCCGGTCATTTCGGATTGTCGACTCACCGGTCTATGGGAGTATAGGAACAGAGAATGCACCTGTGTATTGCCCACACACTTGTGTACTGTAATATTTTCTGCAGACCTGACTGATCTCCGTTGAAATTGGCCGCCGAGGCCGAAATTCGGTTAGTAAGGAATCAATCATGTCACCCGCTTCTCAGGGAAATGTGCACACTGAGTTTTTTATGGTGTATAATACCGAGGAGATACCATTACGACGGTATGATGGGATCAGCATGTCAAATAAGAATAAACGTTTTTAAATAAGAACCAAGATAACATTGGATGGATTTTAACACCGCGCATAATAAACGTAACTCGTAACTTCGCCATTCTTTATAATAACTAAGTTTTATCTTCACGGCTATTTATTCGGTTATACTATACCTTCAATGCTACGATTTACACTTATTTGCAGTGGAAAATTTCAAAAAATATGAATAGTTTTCTATAATTCAACATTATTTGCAGTGGAAAGATTTAAAAATATTTAAAATACTTTTCTATAGTCAATTATACTTAGTTTGCAGTGGTAAGTTTAAAAAAATGGTAAATAGTTTTCCATAATTTAATAACCATCTATATCTTTATTACCTTTACATAGTCAGCTGTACCACAGGGCAAAAGTCCCATGATTCAGGCGCTTATTTTAATAGAATGAACTATTCATACATATAATTTTTTTATCATTTTAGTCTAATATGTAACTATTTGCTTGGTGAGGGTCGCCGGAGTCCGATGGATGAGGGTGGCCCAGAACCGGTCCCTGTGGCGCTCAATGGGTGAGTCCTATGTCCAGCTGTGGACGATTCCCGGCTGAAATGATGATGACGATGATGATATAGATTTATTTAACCTAGTGCTTCTAAATTCGAATATTCTGATCTGATAGTGAATTAATAAATATTTGTAAATACATTGGACTGTATGTCGACAAATACACACAGAAAATCAGCAAAGAGGCGCTTTCATTCCTTTCAAATAGCCAGCCATACCGGTCAAGATTATAGAGATCGTAAAACATCGCAGTTATAGACTTCATAAGTGCACGTTACATGTGAAATGCATTATTAATGTATGAAACTATATCAAGTAAATATCATAAAGTGCAGTATACTTATAGTATCATGATAAAACAAAAGGGGACATTTGTTCTGAAATTTCTTACAACTATTCTCAATATGGAATTTAAAAAAATATTTGGAGATAATATTTTATGCACAACATTGTATAATTTTCTTTCTTCAGTGTGGGAATGTAAGATATTTCACAGCATCGAGTAGTGTACAGTTACTCGTATCGGTTTCGTGGGATGTTTGGGTTACCGAAATAATACAATACCTGAGAATTTGCGTGTAATGAAGGATATTTATCCATTGTTTTGCGGCATCGCGTAGGTAGCGTAACTGTTTTTTAAATAGTGTGCACACGAGCAAATGGGTCACTTTATGGTAAGTACATGATCATCAGCATCCATGAACACTTGTTTTTTTTAGACATGCACGACAAACTGAACCCACTGCTCCTAATGGTAAGTGGAATGGGGTCCAATAGAATGTCGACTGATGAGAGATGATTACCCCTTGAGAGTCGACACAATTATACTGGCCTGTTGGAACCGGATATACACAGGCTGATCCCGGAACGCGACTCTCTTACGTGGACCGCTATGGCTTTAACACCTTGTGTATGGTCGCTATCCGGGCAGATATAATATATTATATCCTAACACCAGCAACTGACTACAAAAACTTTCAAACAAATATTTCACACAAAATTATTCATACCCGAAATAAATGACAATTGAATTAATTAATAAAATAACAAAAAATAAATTAAACCATCACAGCCTCGGCGGTGACCCAATTACCCTGATTCACCTAGGATGCGTCGGTGACGTCAACGCCCGTGACGTCACCGGCACACTGCCCTATATTCCGGGTCGAAGGGGGCTCGGCGGGGGGTGGGGACCCCATTCAGATGTAATCTGTGCACGGGAACCATCTATTTTTAGCTCACTACTTCATTCATCGAAGACCTTGCGCAGGGCGGGACCATGAACAGGGTCTTTATGTAGGAATAGGATTTTGGAGATTTTGCAAGCAGGCTTTAAAGTTTGGGATCTTTATAGAACTTAGGCAAATTTGGTTATTTCCAATATGGTTTTAAGTGAAAAAGGAAATAGTTTACGAAATATTGTTTTGATATTTCAAATTGGTCCCCTTCACAGACTTGGAACTAGGTTTGATGCCATTGATGAGGTCTAAAGTAAGATTAAGGAATAGTGTATACAAAAGGAAGTAGGGAACAAGATATAATTAATTTCAGTCCAAGACAAGCTTGTGTGATATTGTGTCGGATATCTTTGTTTAGGACTAGGTATAATGGAAGGAAAAGGATTTTAGGGATTAAAAATCCCCCGAAATAAAGTTTGCTCCACTAACGATTCATTGCTTTTATATTTTTTGATTGACAATGTTTTATGTTTTTCAAATTAATATGAATGTCATTGCATTTCTTATTATTTAATTTTTGACTAAAACTTGGCTACGTCCGTGGATTGAGTATGGCTCGGCTAGACTGTATAGTTACAAACATTCGGATCAAAAAGACCAGAGCACTTACCAATTATTTCCAACTGGTTGTCGATTGTGGAAAGTAAGGCTCGACCGAGATGGGTTTTTCAATCTCGGCCGAGACCGAGACCGAGAATGAAATAAAATCTCGGCCGAGACCGAGAATAGATAAATCATGAATAAACTATAAAAAATTTGTTAACTGTATACTACAGTAGGCACTGTTTTATAAAAAAACCGCTTAACAATCAAAATCAAATAACATAATATAGTATAATTTTTTTTTTCGGTATTTTCACCCTTGAAAGGTGTCTCCTTTTATGGTACAAGTAATAACTCAGCAAAACAATACTTATAAAATAATACACATAACAGGTAATTGAGGTATATAGGAAAATTAGCTCATAGATGGACTATGTAACAAATATAGCTTAACTAGCAATTTTAATTAGGCACCGACTGCAAAATTGGTATCCAATATATACCTGTTATGTGAAATTATTTTTTGGTTTTGAGTGGTTTTTGAAGGCGGTTTAATTTTTTGTTAAAATTATTTTTATTTTTTGATTTGTGTTAGTAAAAAATAGACCTTCTCGATGGCGTGTTTCACTCACGATACGACTATCGGGCTCAGGAGTTACACCTTTGAGTACCCCTGAAAAGGGGAAAAGGTATGATGCTATATATATGCATGTAAGAAGTAGAGTCAACTAAACCCAACCCAAAAACACAACTGATATGTTTCACACACAGTTCGACTATCGCGCTGAAATGTTACGCCTCTGCCTACCCCTGACACTCGGAAAAGATGTTATGCTATATGTATAAGTATATGAGAAGTACACTCAACCAAACTCAATGCAAAAACATAACTAAAAACGTCATAGGAAAGCAAAATTCGCGATTTCGTTTTCTAGGACAACATAATTACTCTAGTTTTTTTAGTTTGAAACCAAACTACTGAAGCAATGTTGAAAAAAAAATTATGGGACCAATCTGGAGAGAAATTCTTTCGAATAACAAAGAATTTTCTAAATCGGTTCATAAATGAGCGAGTTCTGAGGCAACAAACATACAAAAGAAAAAAAAAACATTCCCGTCGAATTGATAACCTCCTCCTTTTTTGAAGTCGGTTAAAAAGTACTTACATTTATACAATTTATACGATGTATTAAATATTGGATCCCACTGCTGAGAACATCTCTCCTTTACTACTGAGAGGGTTTAGGCATTCACCAAGCTGGCCTAATGTGGGTTTGTTACTTACTTTTATTAACTAGAATATTTTAACTAATTTCAATTTAACAACAATGGCTAAATAAACCGTGAAAGAACGGCGCGAAGGCGGCCGCAGTTCACCAACTGGGACTCCAACCAATCACAACGCAGACTGCCTACTCACTCACTCACACCGAGCGACGAATATGGCCGCGCGCTGATTTTAATCTCATTCTGTTCCTTACAAAGTTTCTCGGTAATTGCCGAGAATCTCGGCGGTTTTTAGCCGAGAACCGAGACAAAATTCTCGGCTGGATTTATAGCCGAGAATGCCGAGACCGAGACCGAGACCGAGATCTCGGTCGAGCCTTAGTGGAAAGTAATATTGTCTGCGGTGTAGCAAACGTGACGGTTGTCAGTGAGTTGTCTAGATCGTTTTAAATGTCTTGCGGTTTCCTGCACGCGGGTTTTACTTGATATCTTTATTTTAATAGCTTAAGAATTGCGTAGAACTTATCTGCCTGCGAAAACGGCGAAATAATCGCCCTAATTGCATTACCTGGGACAAGAGCATTCATTATAATAAATACATATACCCAAGAGTAACACAGATACTTTTACACCAATTCTTGATCCTACATCAGAAAATATACTTGTCATTTTGGATTCTGTAGTGTAATGACAATATTATTATATGCAAAATTTTTAAAATAATGTCTTTAAAAAATCTATAAGTGTTTTTGAATATTTTAAGCTTCTAATATGTTATTAAATTAGATCAGTTAACATTTTATATGCTTAAAACGGGTGCTCCAAACCAAACGGTGCGCTTACTATATTTTTATAAACTATCTATACGAAATTAAGAATACACAAAGACACAAAAATAATAATATTTCTCCAATATGCTGTGTTTATTTTGACTGTTTCAATTTCTTTGTTTATGTGTGTCTTGTTTAATTATTTTCATAATGTAAATGGCACTAGAATTGTAATTTCATGCATCTTCTAAAGTACACATAATTTTAATTTGCAACCAACACTATAAGACACATAATATGTTACAGTTAGCGCACTCGTCTTAAGCCGGCAGAACCCATCGCAAGTATAGAGTATTTCTTATATTACAGAATGTATCGGGGTAGATACCAAGGCATTATCTCTTTCAACCATCAGGCAAAAATTTGCTAACACTTTGTTTGGGTTTAAAAGCCATAAAAGTCACTAAGTAAGTGGTACGCTCGTAAATATCCCTCTCTATTCTCCCTCATCGTTATTTCTATAGTAACACGCGAGGTCTATGAACCGTGTGGTTTAAGTTAAATACTTGGTACAATGACCCTTTGATTTACTCTCTTAGATTATTTAAAATGCAGCGATACCGTTGCATTTTGCATTTATAGAGATTGAACAGTGATATATGTCAGTTTGCATATGCGAGGTAAATACCTTGACAAATTGTGTTATTTTTCCATATCTGCCGTCTTCAAGAGATATATAGGCACGATAGTATGCATATATGCAACTGGGACCTCAACTGTTGCGGCTTGCATGTATTAGTACTATTTAGTATACATTTCATGTGGCCCTGAGTAAGAGTGGTAATTCTGTACGAGTGGCTGTGGCGATTCCTTGAGGTTTAAAAACAAGGAATCTTTTATTTTATCACGGATTTTATATTTTAATTTTCTCCTAACGTTTCGAAGACTTATATCAGCCAAACAAAAAGAAATATAGGGACCCGTGTAGAAGAACATATACCTAGCTAACGTGCAAAACCGACTCTCTACGAAGTCTGCAGTCGCTGAACACTCTGAAGGTTCTGAGGTTTCTGAGGTTCCAATCATTATCTGCGACTAGACAAGCCACAAATTCTTGTCAAAGAACACCGATTCCTGCCTAGGATGATTCGCTAGGTTATTGAAATTGACATACATCCGTGTTTCAATAGCGAAGATGGTTGGAAGCTTGCAAAAGCCGGGAATTCAGTTCTACATTTAATTAAATCGGAACCCAAAAGTCCGGCTGCCAGATTTCAAGACACTGTGAGCTCATTCTGCGTAGATCGAACCACCAATAGCTAGAAATTTAAAAAGTTGTATAATTGTAAAATGTTCCAGTCTTCGAAAGGTCGGGAGAAATATAAAAACCGCGATAAAATACGAAAAATAGTTTAATTATAATGTCAAACTACTGTCTGTGCTGCGCTCCGCCATATATGCGCCGGCCCTATACCCCGACACTGATTTTTATCATATAAATTAGAAGTAGGTATGTCTAAAACTAGTTCGCAAATTGTGAATAATTTGACAAGTCCATACGCTCCTTTTAAATAGTGGGAAATATTTTGACATTCCCCTCTATCATCATTAGTCGCAGGATGTCCACTGCTGAATAACTGCTGGACCTCCCCCAAAGATTTCCAGATTAACCTATTGTAAGCGGCCCGCATCCAGCGACCTCCTGAAACTTTCTAACGACTTCTGACGCTGCGCTTGCCAGTTCGTGGGTTCCACTCCAAGACCATCTTGCCCCATCGGCCATCAGTTCTGCAAGCTATATCCCCTGCCCATCGCCACTTCAGCTTGCTAATCCGATGGGCTATATCGATTACATTTGTTCTTCTACAGATCTCCTCATTTATATGATAATTTATTATATATATTATATTATTTTTCTATTTTATAAGAATTCCTTATGGAATCCAAGCGGTCTACAGAACACAGACCCATGCAGGGTCATCAGGCTGTCGACTCGCGATCGGCCGATAAGAATGTTTAACATTAACTGAGTATTGCTAACTCTGATTATGCAACTTCTGCATGCACAAGCAATTCGGAACGGGTTTCTGTTTGCACGTTAATACGAGAAATTGTGCAGTTAAATGCTTTTGAAATTTAGGCAAATACACAGCTAGACTAGAGTGTGCCAGTTAGAGAAAATGGCGGTTTCGATAATTCATTTCATACGGGCAGAGTTTGCTGGCATATAAATTCTTTATTTTTCTGAATACACATTCTTGTTTAAGATTGGTAATATATTGATACTTGACATTTAAGGGAGAATTGGCAGTGATCACCATTTCCTCTATAATTTTTTTTTTCATTCACTCTGTACAGGGTCTTTTGGACATTGCGCTACTAAATGAATCTGTTTTCTCGAAAAAAAAAACTTAACCATAACTTACTGCACCGCAGATGTAAAATAAAAAAAATGGTATTTTTTAAACAAAATAAATAATAACGAAGTTTTTTAAATAGTATTTTACGCACTCTAATGCCACTACGACTACTCTAAGCGAATTCTTCGGAGTGGCACCAATACGCTTTCAGTCAGAAATACATTCAAGCACATTCCATACTTCCACTAAACTACAGAGTGATAATAAACCAGAAAACTAAATCCGGGACTTTTGACGAAAATATTTATTATTCAAGGATGATTTTTGACGCAATGTTAGTAAAGAAGACCATGTTATTTCTTGAAATTACGCAGAATAAAAAATACTATATTATAACGTACATAAAGAAAGACTTAATGCTATCATAATCGTGAAACTAGACTTCTAGATATTGGGAGATTAATTCCTTTTTTATAACAAACAAAGTAACTCAGGCACGGGAACTCCGTCATAGTGACTTCCTACTTTGAGTTCGTCGCGGTCGTTAAACTTACAAATGGTTTTTTTATTCACTGACTGACGAGACAGAATCACTTGCCTAATTGCTGTTACCAATTTGAACTTTATCACCAACCACACCAAGGAACTCCAAGAAGTTTTTCTATACCATGGACAATTTTAATGCAATTTAAAAAATACAACAAGACTGGTGTGCTGACTCATAAAACAAACACGATCAAAATTCTCCTAGTGCATGCATAAATACTTGTTCTTTAATCGGACTGGTCTAACTGCAAACAACTTGTACTCATTTGATATATTTTGTACCTAGTCGGATACTTATCCACATTACATGTGTATAGTAAAAATTCATCTTATAAGTATTAAGACATACGGCATTAAGCATATTTTGTTCCATATTTCTGCGCACGAGTTACGGCAGGAATATGCATAAATTTATGAATAATTTTTATCCACCAAGATATTCTTTATTAAATTGTCTATTTTATAAATGCACGGAATTAACAATTTTAGTGTATTTTTATTGTGAAGCTAATGACTTAATAATAATTATTATTATTTATTTATTCGAGTAACATAGGACTCATATTGTGAGTAAAGGATACAAAATTTCTTAAAACTATGTTAGAAATTAAAAATAAAAATAAAATAATTATTAGTGCACCGCTGCACCAGTCCATGTGAATTGGCACAACAGCGAGCCACATAACAAGAATCCATTCTATTGGCAATCATTTGGAGAATGCTGTTGGAGCTGGCCCGCACCCTGCTTACCAGAGACCGCACCACTTACGCATTATGGTGTAAAAACAATGTACACGGGCGTCCGCAAACATTCCTGATGTACAATATCCACATAAAAAAATATTGTATCTGCCAAAGTTAAGATAATATAGAACTATGATGTTTAATTTATTCTCTATATGTTTTATATATATCGAATAGATTCTAAAAATATGGTTAGCGGGGCGTTTTGCGGTGGGAGTAACATAAATGAAATTCGTTTATAGCAAAAGACTAGTAGATACTCATGTGTTATACCAACTTTGTACCTGACCACATACCGTTTATAATTGATCAACTTATTCATAGACGAAACCTGTTGCTCAGACCAAAATGTATTTCAAAGTGCAATAAATATCTACCGGGCAGGAAACCGCGCAAAGTTTAATATTACCTAACATTAGGTACTTAAATATAACATTTAAACTAAACTGGCGCTTACAAAGTGCAGCGTTGTTACCTACCGCCTGGTGATACCTAAATAATTACCAGTCTAACAACTATTTAGCATTACGCGACCATGCTAGTTGGCGTACCTAGAGATAAAAAGTTTATACAAAATTTGCCTTCCTCCGATATTTATCTTAAATGAAGTAAAAATTTGCGCAGCTCCCGAGGTTTTATGTATGCTGCCCTCAGTCAATCAAGTAGCACGTTACACGTGTCTGCGCCAGGCCTTATTTACAAGCGTCGGTCAACATTCATTGTATTTTTTTCATTCAGTATTAAGTGCGTTGCAGTTATTTACGTTTGAAGATACAACGGTTCCTTTCTGCTAGTAACTGAATTAGCTAATTTAAGGACTGTGCCGTACTTAAATAGTAAAACAATTACGCAAGCATACCTTATATGATGCGAATTCATGGCTGTATGGTTTAAATGTACTACTTTATAAGTACGTAATAAATAACCTATTTGCAAACGGTACAAAGTATGGGCCCAGTCGCAACCCACGACACATAAAAGTGTACTTTAATTGATATGTAATAGAGTGTTTTTTTATAAAACGCGATTGCGAAGGTTTTTGCGTTGCATCTTTCATTCGCTAGTTTCGGCCCGACCGCCGTTTGGTAAGGACGTGTGCTTGTGCAAGTGTCAAAGTATTTGGTGTCAACAAACTGTTGTGTCTGTCGCGTGTGTTATTGTGTTTGTTGCAGTTTATTTTCACCCTGGATATCGAGTTTGATGGTAGGTGATTGATATTTTAGTGTATTTACGGTAACTCCACTTTCGTTGATGTTTGGATGATTCATAAAATAGCTTAGCGAATATAGCGTCCCTAACGGCATACAGGTTATATTCATCGAATTGACTAGAAATGTGTTCGATGTGTTTATTGCCCATAAAACTTATAAGATGTAACATCACGTCATTAACGAATGTATGAGACGTGACGTCTGTAGGTTTGATTAAATCTATTGAATTTTTAAATGTTAATTATATTGACATGGGAAAGTCAAAACGAACCAAAGTGAACCGTGGGAGCACTAGATTTCACAGATTGTAAACTAGGTTAGTCTTTGCTAGCAATCAAATATTGTCAAAGCCCTATCTGTTTTCTTAGTTTTAGGTAATAAATAAGGTTGGTACCCATATTATTTTGTGAAAGGCCTTGTTCCATATTTCCTGTTACTTGATTAATCCTTTTCCAAAGTGGGCGCGCCACAAGTATTTAGAAACAACATAACTTTAAAATTAAACTATTTTTCGGATTTTATCGCGGTTTTAATGTTTTAGTTTTCTCCCGACGTTTCGAAGGCTTTGCAGCCTTCGTGGTCACGGAGGCGACTGTTTAGTTTAATTTTAATGTCTAACATTTGCGTAAACATAAGAAATCATTAAACAACGTCTCTTCCTTAAAGTGTCCACTCCCGAGAAAACTATGTAAGAAAAATCCACAAAAATTACCTGGAATTCGAACTAAGCTCCATCACCACTGCACCATCTCGAGATGAATAGGCCTTCCATCAATAAAGATGATAAAAACAAGGTCATTGGTTGAAGTGACCTCTTCACAGTCGCCGCATCTCTTGGCCCATGATTTAGATGGCGTAGGCACAAGGCACTTCATATTATACCTACTTCTATCTTGACACCCTATCATAATAAAGTTTTAAGTTAGCTCTTTATTTATATAGTTAAAGAAACATTAACAGTCTTATTTATAAAAAATTCGCAAAGCTATGCTTTGTTAAAACACAAATTTACTCGATCAGCTGGAAGTCAAAACCCGCCATTTTGCCTCTTAATAAGGTTTAAACTAGGAACCGGGAATGTTTTTGACAGCTATTTAAGCAATTATTATCCACCTCTTAATGCTAAAACAAGTGTATAAGTAAGACTGTAATACTTAAACTAATTCGCACATTAATGCAGAACAAACTTATGAATTGTTAATAGTTTTACTACTTGTTAAATATCATTTGAACACGACTTTGGTTGCGAAAAAACAGGGAGGTTGCCTACAAAAAGTTTGCTACGAGTAGATTCACCATCGCTTATACGTGATGCATAAACAAGAATAGTTAAAAACAAAAATACAGTTGAACTTTTGTATTTAGGCACGGCAACAGAGTTTGATGGGAGTCGTACATCCGGTTGGCGGTCATGGCGCGCATTACAACTAGACCATGCCTTTTATGGCCGACGTACAACTTATGGTTTATGTACTCGGTGTATTGCGCAAGATAGGCTTGTGAACCGTGAAAATTACTCTGATATTTCAAGAATTATAACGTGTTGAGGCTTAGTGGGAATAACAAATCCTGATATTTTAAGAATGGTTTATTTTGCAAATTTTGTTCCAAACGGGACGTCTTATAATGGCGGTTTATTTAGGGAAGGATTATTGTTATACGGCAGAAAGAAACAATACGGATTGACTTCGTTAAGAAACCTACATAACTGAGATTTCTGATTATTTTAAAAGTATATGAAATCTACAAACCCGCTCTGCGCCAGTGTGGTGGATAAAATGCAAATTTTTCTCACTAGTGAAGGAGGCCGGTGCCCAGCAGTGAGAAAGAATAATACAGAATTGTTATTATTTCTGGACAAGATTAATTAATGATCAAAGAAAGAACATATTTATTTGTAACAAGTAAAATTACAAAATAATAAAAAAACTCAACTAAAGTTGCTCGTGCAAAATTTACCTCAACTCAGTAAATCAACTCCACACTTATTTATCTATCTATTGATGTATTTTTCTATATGTTAATAGAAAGCACTTAGCCGATAATACACTATTATGTACTAGTTTTCTATAACCGTCGTTTTCTTTCATAACATTGACGTCAACTTTGTGACGTATTTCTGTTGAGCACAATCTGCTTAGTAGTAAGTAGGTACTTAATACTTACCGACCACACGTAATGTCGATTATGGCGATCTTTACACCAACATCACGCTAAAGCAATAAGCTTTGTAAAGTTATTGTAGCGAAATTACCATGGGATATAACAATTACGCCGTAGTCGCTTCCTTGATCCATGAGTAGATTTTTTTTATAAGTCAATGTGACTCCATTGCTCCTAATGGTAAGTGAAATGGGGTCCAATAGAATGTCGACTGACGAGAGATGATTACCCATTAACAGTCGACATGTTTATGCCGGCCTGTTGGATCCGGATATACACAGGCTAATCCCTGAACGCGACGTACGTGGGCCACTATGGCGGGTTTTGACACCTTGTGTACAGTGGCCGCTGTCCGGACGGATATAAGATATATCCTATCACCAGCAAAATACAATTTATGGTCTGTGGAATAGGAGATTCTCTGTTCGTATCGATCAGGTGGAAGAAGAAATGTAAACGACACAGGCTTGATCTCAAGACGGAAATGACGTACTCCCGTAACCGGAATATTCATTAGCTAAAAGGGTCAAGCACCTTACGGCCCCACAACTTGGCTCGCAACATTCTTGTGTACCACATTAATATTTTTCCCGCTATGGGTAACGCAAAGGTTGCTCACGGAACTTTTTTCGCAGTATAAGTTGCACCATGCCCCATACTCTAACATCGGGTTTTTTAAATTAAGTATGGGAGTATTTATAGTAACATACAAAGCAGAAGACTGTGTTTGTTTGAATTCATTAATGTCGGGAACAATTGAAACGATTTTGACATCAATTTTGCATTAATAAGAGTAAATTACTTCTAAGTTCTATAGGGCTATTTTTATCCCTGAAAAACATTTTCACATCGCCGAAACCGCTGGCAAAATAATATATGTAAAGATTGTATGTAGTATTTTTTACACTAATATTATGTACTTAAGGCGATACCTCAAGGTCCATTTTCATACATTTTGTTTCACCTTTAATCTGGGTAACTAAACAAGTATTGGCAAGTAAAGAATTTAAATTCACGTCTAGTTAGTGATTAGTTCTCGCAGTTGAAAGAAAAACGTAAAAATAATTAATAATCATGGATATTTCGGCCTTTAAAATTTAATATGACGAAATTTAAATTCTTTACTTGCCAATACTTGTTTAGTTACCCAGATTAAAGGTGAAACAAAATGTATGAAAATGGACCTTGAGGTATCGCCTTAACTTCTTCTTTCTAGCTACGATTCGTATCAGCATTCAAACAAAGTTCTTGACGTTTATTGCCTCTAATGGATACGGTCCAATCTAAACGTTCTACATTACATTATGAATTAAATAAAAACGATAACCGTAGTTTGTCGTGACCTGTTGAACCGCAGTCTATCGACCCAGTATCTTGAATCGAGTCGCTATTACAAGCTCGTTAATATTAATCTTTAAAAACGTCTGGTAGGTGTAACAAACTTGCAAAATGTAGTTCTTGTGAGCGAAAAGGTGTGTGACCGTGTTCTGAATGTGTCGAGGTTTCAATAAATTCTGAGATTGAATCTCATATGCTAAAACTGGTTTGTTGCTGCTTATTCTTAGATGCGAATAACCGTTGTCATCAAATTATGTGTCCTTGGTTTATTCCCTTTTTCGTGTTTCAGTTCTCTTCTTCTTTACTTGACAAAAAAAACAAATTACCGTTGACAATGTTAAAAAATCGTATTATAACCAACTATTATGGTAAATCCTACAAGAAAGCGAAGCTAGATGCGTGTTATTTCACCGTTATATCCGAATTTTAGTTATATAACCGATCGTGTTCCAAACCATTGTTAATTTCTTCACGTCTACTTTTTCTTTACAATGTAATTTCCCCGCACCGTGGCTAATGACTTTGTAATGGATCAACCGCTTTTGTTATTGAATAGTGAAATTACTTTAGTTATAAAAGTGAAATGGTTGGAAATATTAACCGTTTATATTATTGTATAGTCAGTTGTTGAAAATGCAATAAGTATCGTTTTGGAATCAGAAGATGTATTAGTAATTATGGAGATCGCCACAGAGCTCAACGTCTTGTTAGTATCTGCTATAGAACTAAGTTTTATAATGATCACCAATATAAACACCATTATGTGCAGAGAAGTCAATAAGCTTGCAAGAATATGCAATCTACCAGCTAACTATTAACAATAAAGCCGTTTTCAATAAACTATCTCAATCTCAATTTTCAATCTGATTCTGAGAATGGACCAATCAAAATGAGTTATTTGTAAGTATGTCAAAAAAACTTTGTTCTGATTGGTAAATTTTTGGTATAGATTAAAAAAAACAATGGAGATAGTTTATTGAAATGGCAGTAAATGAATTTAATATGGGTTTTGTTTGCTTGTTATATGGTTGTCAGTAAGCAGCATTTGCAATTTACTTTACACAAGTGTAACCTTCTTTTAAATTTATTCGGAATTTCTCTGTTTCTTGTTCCTTATGTAAAATTCCTAGCTAAACGTAGGTTCTTTCGTTGACATGTTCATTATCTCGTCTTCACCTTGGAAACGAACCGATAGTATAATTAGAAACATGCAACAGACAAGCGTCTGCTAACATTTCCTACTTTAATCGATTTTTAATATCACATGTAAATGTTTACGACATATAGTAAATATATTGCGCGCGACGTTGTTACTATGCTTGGTGTTCTGTTATCTCGCAGTCTGTGGGTAAATCTTATTGAAAGGAATTGAAATGTAATTTTCCCCTCAGAGACCATAACTGCCTTGATGGCGTAGTTGTACTGCATACGCGGTACGGCAGCGCTCTAGTTCCTAGGTTCGAATCCCGTGCCGGTCAAAGTGATATTTGGGTTTTTCCGCTCAGTATCAGCCTGGAGTCTGGAATTTGTGCCCCAAATGGCGATAGGCTCGCCCCCTATCATGTCATGGGGCGGAACACACTTAGCGAAAAGTGGGTGCCCTGGTTGTTCCTCTTCATACGATTTCGGGGATAAATGCGCGATGTCTTTTTATTTGTTTTATTTGTGATCATAAAGACTGCAAAATTTTCAAAACGTCTCGACTAGATAATAGTATAAAATCCGCGATATAATCCGTAAAATTGTTTTATTTCAATGTAATATTCGCGTAAGCATAAGGAATCATTATTTTTGAAAGGAAATTAATATATCATTATAAATATAATTCTTACCAAGAATTACGTACTTAGTTTTCAATCCAAGATATCTAGAACCAATAAAGCCTACTTCGGCAAAGCCCTTTCATGGTGTTTACTATCAGAAGACACTGGCAGCAGGCTTTTCCCTATGTTGTAACAAAACAACCTTAAATAGTTTCTTCTTATGAAACCATTTACTTAATTAATATTTATAAGTCAATATCGTAGGACGGAGCAAATATTTGCGGAAAATGTTTCGATGCGGATATTTAACTTGAGACCTCGATCTCTGCCGGCATTTTGCCCTCTACTAAGGTCTTTTATGGCTTAAAAAGTCAGTGTATTTAACTCTACTATAATTAATAGCAATTATCACAATATATAGATGTTTAAATATAATGTATAAATACAACCGGTCCCATAAATATAAAATAACCTTGATATAACAAAAATAATTATTATCTGTCGTAACAACATACAGATGTAATTATTTTATTACTTCCTACAATAATACAGTTTAATGTAGATTCTTACGTTTCTATTTAAAGTTATCTAAGGAATTTTAAAATCTTCATGCATAGAAGTTCCCAGGCACATTGTTATTAATTCGGAATGCATCATTTTGTTAATTCTGTTTAGTGCAGTTTTGTATTTAGAATTCTTGCACATATTACCGATGCAGTAAAGAATTCTATAATCTTATGTACATTGTACTTCCTAGCCGCAAGGTAAAAGTTATTTTTATTGTTTAACGTTGATATATTGTCAAAGTTTTCTTCCTTCCGTTTTAAATTCACTTTTATTATATACCTTAATATTTAATATTGCCTACCACGACTGCCGCTGTCATGCGTCCGCGGTACGAGTACGACTATCAAGCTGAGCTTCTGTGTTCGAATCCCGGGCCGAGGCAAAAATAATTTTGACTGGATTTTTCCATGTTAAAAATTACTCAGTCGCAGCTCGGAATCAGGAAATTGAAGGTGTGATACCCCCATGCTTCAGAAAGAACGTAAAGCCGTTAGTTCTATGCCTGATCTTTCCCCTATTTCCGGTCATGTCGGATTGCCGTCTCACGGGACTATGATAGTGAAGTAACAGAGAGTGTATCACGCACACTCTTGTGCTCTATAATATCTCCTGCGTACCTGGTTGATCTCCGTTGAGATTGACCGCTGTGGCCTAAATTCGGCTAGGAAGGATACATTCAATATTTTACTTTACTCCAAATACTATGCAACAAAAAAAAAATTATATTTTCTACAATCACCGAAGCCCTTTTTCATTATTAATAATAATAATATCAGCCCTGTATTATATCCTTGCCCACTGCTGAGCACGGGCCTCCTCTACTACTGAGAGGGATTAGGCCTTAGTCCACCACGCTGGCCTAGTGCGGATTGGTAGACTTCACACACCCTCGAAATTCCTATAGAGAACTTCTCAGGTATCCAGGTTTCCTCACGATGTTTTCCTTCACCGTTAAAGCAAGCGATAATTCACAAAGAATACACACATATTTTTTTAGAAAAATCAGAGGTGTGTGCCCTTGGGATTTGAACCTGCGGACATTCGTCTCGGCAGACCGTTCCACAACCAATTAGGCTATCGCCGCTTATATATTTAATTATTTACTCCGACAAAATCGTTCAGTCGAATCCAACGTCAATTAATGCCTGCGACCAATTACAACGTGAATAGAATATAATTAAGTCTGATCTGCATACTGATTACTGATGGCAGAGCCCAGGATGTGACGATCGAAGTAGGTCAACGTACTGTTGCTACGTCATTTTATATTTCTGATTTTAGAGAGGTTAATTCACGTCTTGCTTTTGATTGTTGTATTTTGCTATGATTTTCTTTCTTTCAGCAATTATTGTATTTTTTATTTGTGCTGTGAAAATGTGATTTATATTGTTTGGGACAACCTTGTGTAAATATGACTGCTTTGTCTATTTTTCCAACTGCTATTATGCATTATGATTTAAATACCCATACCTATCTCCATCAGAATAGAGGACATTAAGAATGATGACTATGAAGGGAAATTTTGTGAGAATATTTAAAAAACGAGAAAAGTGATTATTTAAATTACTAAAAACTGTTTCTTAAACATCTAAATGAATAAATATGAATATTATTTACACAAATGGTTCTTACGTTCATAACGGTTTGAAATATTTATCGCCATTTACATAATTTCGCATATTCGTGTTTATAGCGTTTTTTATTAAGCAACTCGAAGAAGCTACTGTTAGACTAATTCTGAATTGCCTTATAGCCACTGACTGCATTTGAAGGACTTTTAAATGTAGCTCATTCAACCGTTTTATGACTTCACTCTATCAAAGTATAAATTGTTATTTAATTTGATCCTTGGATTAACGAATCTCAAGCGGGTCCTACCTGATTGTAGGGGACCGCAGGTTTACATATGAATAAGGATAATCTTAATTTTGATGTCCTGCATTGAGATGTTAGATGCATGAAAAAGGGTCAGATAAATAGATTTTGCCGTAGTTAACTACCAGTTGTAACCCTTGACTTTTTAAATCGTAGTCGAATGTCTACTGTCCAGAGATGATTACCCCTCGGCAGTCGACACAATTATGCCGGCCTACAACCGGATATACACAGACTGATCCCGGAACGCGCACACTTAGGTGGGCCACTATGGCGGGTTTAAAACATTTTGTAATGTGGTCGCTAGCTGAATACAAAATACATCCTACCACTACCGCAAAGTGTAAATGTTACAAAAATATATAAAAATCATTGGTCCATCAAGTGACACAAAATTTATACATAATACATTTTATGCTTCTTATAAATACTTCCACATTTACACAAAATTCAACACTACTGTACTGAGTGTATTTCAAGTAACCTTTACATCACTTATTACCTACACACGTCACAACACATTGCACAATCTCAGGTAAATCTTTTCGTCGCATTTTAACGTTAATATTTTCCGTATCGTTACTGACTGATGTTGCTTTATGTATGTTTATTTACTTTGCTAAGATATCTTTAACTACTTTGTTTGTTTTTGGATCTGTCTTTTCGAGTTTTAAAATTAGAATGGGTTCTCGGCAATAGAAGACCAAGTTTAGATCTGTCTTTTCGAGTTTTAAAGTTAGAATTAGTTCTAGGCAGTAGAAACTAATTACTCAAGCAAGAATGTTATAATTTTATAAACCGGAATGTCTTTTCAAGCTTGAAAATTGGAATGGGTTCTAGGCAGTAGAAGGCCAAGCAAGGATGTATTAAATGATACAACTAAAATAAAACTTTCAAAATACTTTAAATCCATGAATGAAGACTTCAGAGTTCCGTTAATGGATTCCATTGGTTACGTGATGTTATGCCGAAGATTCGACATTTCGCGCAACCTCCACACTTATTTTTAGTTTCAATTCACCAATTTTAATAATGTAAATTAATGTTTAAACCTTTCATTACGTTTTACCTACTGTATTACCACATTTCATTTCTTGATTTTTTTGTCGTGAATGATGAGACGAGCTTTCTGTTCATCTGATGGTAAGCGAAACGACCGCCCATAAGCTGTAGAAACACCATCCAATACCTTAAGTTACAAAGAATTATGTTGAATCTTATGTCCAGTAGTTACACTGCCTACAATGTCCTTCAAACCAGAACACAACGATGACTACACACTGCTGCTTGGCGGTTAAAATAAACATTGCCGTGGTACCTACCCAGGCGGAAACTCACATATGAGAGACCTACCACCAGATGATGATTTTCCAAAGATTTGATTCACATATCCCAAACATTGATGTTTCTAATTGATCCCAAATGTCTCTTCTTGTAATTGTCGCGTACTCCAGTGGGGTTAATGGTTGACCCTGTGACCTGATTTATCATCGACAATTGTAACTGTGGCAGCCACTTCTTTATCTGATAAACTTGGTTTTAATTAATAATTTCTTATGTTTACGCGAATGTTAGACATTTTAATAAAACTATTTTACGATTTTATCGCGGTTTTTTAATAGTATAATTTTCTGCTGACGTTTCGACGGCTTGGAGTCTTCATGGTCACGAGGGACTGAGGTGTTGTTCATCCGAAAAAATAAAGTTACAATATCTACATTTTACAATTGTACGAAAATTTTAATTGTTTTAGCTATTGACGGTTACAGTGTGCCGAGCCATGTGTCTTTTCCCATATAATTATAGTCCGTCTTGTCAATATTAATTATAATTACAACTAACCATCAAATCGACCCGACCTCATAAATAGCGACGCCACCTTATTTACACTCGTTTTCAACAAATGATCCCAATCTCAATCTGATTTGGAGAATGAACCGATCAAAATAAGTTATAGGTAAGCTTGTCAAAAATACTTTGTTCTGATTGATCCATTTTCGCGATAGGTTGAAAAAGCGATTAGGATCGTTTATTGAAAATGGCAGTTAGTAAGAACTATATGGAGTTGCTCTGATCTTGTCATTATGTGTCACCAGATATATGTATAGTCTTCTAATGTCCAATATTGGAAAGTCTGCAATATTATTGGAACCTTTACACTGTTCTCTGTCCAGTAGCCGCAATACACAAAGCGATACTCTCATTCCCAAAATACTTTACAACTTAGTAAAACCATAAAAATGCTTTAAAGAAATAAGTCCTAACTCAGCAGATTTATGACACATTTTCAATCAATGCGTACACACCTAACCAAGTGTTAGCCCTCGAATAGTATTCCAAAGCATTGATGTTGCAATAGCGAGCCAGTGGCCCGTGAAGTGCACGCGTTTTGTACCGTTACACGGGTCGGTTGTGCCGCGGCTGGTTCGCTGGCACGTCTGGTTACATGCTTAGGGATATTCAACCTACTATTCATACATTCCTGGTCATAATATGTAAGGATGTTGGTACAATATAACACCAAATGCAGTGGATATAATTTTATATCAAATATCTCGGGATGGCTGCTGTCTTCAGTGATGTAGGCTTCTCGGTGTCAGACCATACCCCGAATATGGTCTCGTATAAGTAATAAAGGTTTCTGGAAGACGGGCGCGTGTAATACTATACAAAACTTATACAAATGTGTAAAAAAAAATACGTTTAATTATCATGTCTGAATATAGTATAACGGCTGAATAGAAAAAAGGAAATTTGCGGTGCTGACTCCCAGATAAAATTTGGACCAGAGCAAGATTATGTTTGCGTTATCAATTCTTACATTTCGTATCCTTGGAGCGATAAAATATTATGTAGATCTACATATATGTAATAAGTCCCGATTGCTTTGCTAGAGTCTACCCATAATGTGTTATCAAGGCTATTGGGCCTAAATCTAATTAGGCAAATCATGTTATATGTAAAGATCACAGGTCGACGTGGGAAGCCCAGGGTCTAAGGGTCAGCTCGGGTACACATTGTCAATGACTCGTCTGTTGATTCAAGTTCCATGTTGGCGTGTAGAACTGTTGACGTCAACCTTTGTAAGTTTGTTAGTAGGTGTTACATGTTTTCGTTCACGTTGTCATAAATTATTTTTAAGTAAATATTCAAAGTTATTTAAAATGGTCTGTAATAAAATTCTCATAAAGTGCAATTTATTTATTTTGACGAGGTAATAAAGAATCATGTTTTACCGCATTACCCTCAATATACCACTTGTAACTCTTACTAATATTAGGTATAAATTGCCTAATATTTGTATGTTTGTTAGAAGTAAACGCAGAAACAACTGTACGAATTTGTATGAAATATAGCTCACGGGTAGACCATACCATGGATTAAGACTTTGGCTACTTTTAAAAATGGAAATGTCACTTCTATTTATTTTAATTCAGATTTTAATGTTGGCGTTGACGTCGTACAAAGTTTAAGGGACTTTTGTAACGGGAAAGGCTATCTCGCCGCCGAAGCTGCAACAATACCTAGTAGATAATAATCGACAAAGATACAATAAATAAACATTTCAATGTCCACACAATAGCTTAAAAAATAAACATATTGGTAAGGATTTGAGAAGTCTCCCACCTAATCCAGACTCGCCCATAAAATATCCAGATCTAATTGCATTGCCCATTAGACAGGGGCAGACAGAGCGTCGCGACCGCCGCGGGTCGATGGCACCCGTCGGTCTATTATACCCACTTCTTTATTGTCTAGTCTTAGTACTGCGTACTATTACACTAAGGCTACCATACTGGTCCGGACATGTCCCAGTTTGTAGCATTATCCCTGTCAGTTTAAATTAAGATTACAACATTTATTGTACTGGAGTTTGGACGTAATTATCAAATTCTAATAAATATGATTTTTAACATGATACATGATACATGATACAGCATTTTTATCGAGTCTTCCATTTCGGGGCTTCCCAAATCAAACGTCATCTTGATGGCCAGTATGCTGATAAAAATATTTCAAACTTTAATAACCTGATAATTGATATGAGTTTGCAATTTTTTTTATAAATAACACGCAAAATTGATTTCACATGACTGTTTGATCAGTAGGTTTGATTAACGTTTATAACACTTCCTTATGCTAGGTGATCGGTCTCTTGTATATGATACTCATTCATGGCAGATACAACCTCAATCTCTTTGACTATTGCCATTCAGCATCGCACAAGCATTGTTTGTTGTGTGCGCGTTTGGACTATAATATATTCAATGTTATAATGGGTCGTTTTAGACTTAGCAACCAATGTCACAATGACGAGTATACCGCACTGTTATATAATGAAAGTTTGGGTGATGATCTAAGATGTTTTTATTGTAAACCGTCATTGGTGATGATGTTTTTGTTTATACCAAGGTGACGCTCACCATCACTGCCGTGACGATCTAGAAGCAGTAAGTCAAAAGCGGCCAATTTTTTCATTACTGTTTTGGAGTACGTTAAACGAACTCTGCCTATCTAGGTTTCATAAATCAACGCAAATTATAAGTTTATTTTCTTAGTTTAAGATAATCTAGTAAGCAATAACCGTGTAACAAAACAGAACCGCTTTTTCTGACTTACTGCCTTCGAATACCATGGCAGATCAGGTAAGCTGCTTGTTCATAGAATTTTATAATAAAACAACGATAGCTTCCAGAAAACAAATGATCCATAAACATGCAATGAAAATAGGATAGGCACAAATCCGGAGGGGCTTCGGGTGACCGTGTCGGAAGCCGGGCAAGTGACACCGCGCCGGCCAACCTCGCATATCTGATTAATAGGGCTCAGGACCGGCGTAATGTTACACAACTATAAAACAGCTGAATCTGAAGTGCGTAATCCTTGATGCCGTGGCTACGGTTTGGGCTTTTAGCGGCGGTTGGCCCGACGTGATCTATGATGGGATGTATCTTTGTGGTGATGCAATTAATGCGTACATACTCCGCTGAGGTCATACCATGTGGTAGTATAGTTACTAGAATAGTAGTGGTAGCCTGTGGCCATATGGGGTACAAATTCTAATTTCGACCAAATGTGTGGTGTTTCAAAATCATAAAAACATGAATTTTCGTAGCTTAGGAAAGACATTTGTATAATATAATTGTTAAACTTCGGTAAATAAGACTTAAAATTCCTTATTAAGTTGTTAGCTTTTTGGTTATTTTCTTTTTAAAAATGGTAGTCATCAAAATTGCGACTGATTGGATTAGAAAGGACCTTGGTATATGTACATATAATCTAATAACCGAAAATCCGTTTAAAAATTGCAGCCTTGTCCATCCAAACATTCGCTTAAAAGTGTTCATTAAGTTTGGATGAGAAATGAAATTGAGATTCAAAATTTGGTCTGATATTACGAGATACCGAGGGTTTATGACTACTCCATTGATTTTTAAATTTGACCACGTATAGAGTTAAATTCATGTAATCAAACTTCTGAAAATTAAAAAAGAAACTAGAAAAAGTAAAAATAAAATGTATCTGTTTGTCCTTTAAGTATTAAGAAATAATATAAGAACCTAGTAATATATTGATCCAAATATCGTCGCAACGGCGGTTCGCTAAAGAAGTATTGTCATCCTACACAGATACACAGACGTACAGATACGCACGATAAATTATAACATCCTCCATTTTCCCTTGGGGGTTTAAAACGAGAGGTTCCAAAAGTAATAAAAGCAGTGGACGAAAAATTGGCTATGCGTATTGAGGCAGTGGACTCTTTCATTTTGGGTATTTCTCTATTCAACCACGCTAAATGGGGACGGCCGCGTTCAGTTCTTACTGATCTAGAGGACGATATCAATCTGACTATTAGTCGTCAAATCGAGTCTTTGAAACTCATACCTTCACAAGACCGCAGTTCCGTCCTTGCCGCGTTCCCCGTTCCCCCTTTTCATAGCTCCGGCCCTCGTGCCAACGAATACAGTAATGGTTAGATTATTAGTTCGCTACGACTACGAGCATCCATAATCGCTGATGTCTCTTGATCCTCTCCCAGTGACCATCATGAGCCGAGGTTTACAACCCGTTAGTGGATAGCCCTCAGCATGGTTGCTTAATTTCAAGGGTTGCGAACGCCTAAAGTGCCACTCAAAACTCCGGTGTGTTTGTACAAGCCGGCCCTTGCCAGGCAAACGAACGTAGAGACATGTTAAAAAGGGTGTTTAAGGTATATACAATTGTCACTTATGTATATAACGTCTAGACTAGATAATTTATGAAAGCGAGCGATTCGCGACTTGTGAGCTGCGTGTCGCTCCCGCACTGCAATGGGACCGTTGACATTGATTGACACATACTAAACACCTGGGCCCTTATTCTGTATCATAGTGTAAACGCGGAACGCGTCACGTTTAGGACTATAGGATTTGGTATACAGAATGCCATTATAAGCACATTTCACGAAGATTACAGAATAAGGGCCCTGCTTTGTAACACTATGGTTTACTTTTATTGGTTATCTTTGATATTTTGATCCAAAGCTAATAATTTACTAACCATCTATTCGATATAAAATGTATCCTAACACCAGTAAATAAGCACCATAATACGTTACTAAGTTAAACTGCTAGTCTGTTGGTCCGCAGGCGGATTTAGCCGAAATAAAGATACCAGCACAAGTGTGAATGGACCGGTTTGGTGAGTACTATTGATAGGGTCAGCGGACAGACAAAAACATATTATACATAGGTCATATTCGTGCAGATAAAAATATATGCATAGGTCACGGCTGCGTATTATAAATCGTGTAATATACATATTGTGTATTTGTTTTATAGATGAAATAAATATTCCGACGCGGGGTCAATGTTAGCTCAAGGTTTTATTGAAGTTTTGCTAATATGGAAATTATGTATTTATATTTTTTATTTAAATCCATAAAAATATGACAAGTACAACCCGGAATGTGTCTAATTATATTATACTAGGTGTCGCTCGTGGTTTCGCCCGCGTGAACAGCCTTTCCCGCTAGAAAAATTCCAAAAACACTTAAATTCATATCACTTAAATTCTAATCAGATAAAGAAAAAATATTATTAAATATTTTCCCACAGGCGAAAATTGCCGGGATAAAAGTACCCTATATTGATCTAGGACATGATCTACCCATTTGCCAAATTTTGTCCAAATCTGTTCAGTGATTTCTAACTTCTATCAGTAACATTAAATCTTTCAAATATCCAAAGATTTACATCAACTTTCGCATTTATAATCTCAGTAAGAAGTAACATAATATTTATTAGTTACCCACATATTAATTATATTAAAACTAAATCTATTTTTAACAAGGAAATGATTTTAATATAAGATGTTAACAAGATATAAATATCTCGTTGTGTATTTAAGAATAAAAATTGGTTAAAAAATGAGCGAGTAATTCATATTTAAAATATTGTAATGTGCAGAAGTGGGCGCGATGTGGGGATATCGCTTCATCTCTTTCTTTCGCACGCGTCTCTTTCCTGTTTCTTGTTAATTATCCCTTCCACCGAAATTCAAAGACTTATAACTTGTTGATTTTTCACCGGATTTTAATAATTTCTTCTGTGTTATAATTTATATTATGTAAATATTTGATAATTGTTAAGAACAAAAATTAGTCCGGTACTCTATTATAAAGGCCAATCAAAAATGGTCCTAATTAACAGCTCGCGAAAACATAAAAACAAATTCACTAACAGGCCACTGCATATTCTGTCTTACTTATAAACTTGTTGCGTTAACAGGTGGTTAAGAATTGCTTAAATAGCTGTCAAAAACATCACCGGTTCCTAGTTTAAACCTTATTAAGAGGCAAGATGGCGGGTTTTGACTTACATCTGATCGAGTAAATTTGTGTTTTAACTAAGCATAGCTTTGCGAATTTTTATAAGTAAGACTGTCTGTTTCCACTTCCCACGCTTCGCTCTAATGTCAAATTTACGTAGCAGAATATCTCGTATTGAGAGATCGAGAATGCCCATTACCCCGATTTTGATTATGAATTTGGTTGATGACATTTAAGGCTGATTTAGTATGAATAAAAGGAATACATCAGGATGTGGTTTTAGAACGATTTTGTGTCGTTTTATCGAGCATATTGTACGTACCTTAGATTAGAAATTATTTAGGAAGGCAATCTATAATAAGAATAGATAGAAAAAAATAGTATATGTAAAAGCTACTATCTGTCTGAACTTATTCATTCATTTGCTGCTTGCCTACACTTCTATCACCCATATTGAGTAATATTACACTAAAAAAAATCTTTATTGTATATTCTAACTTGTGACTAACTTCACTGCACTAAGCTGGTTTTCGCAGTAAACCCTCGAGATAATCTATAGAAGACATGATGAACAATAACAATAATATTATAGCCAGTTATTAAGCGTCTCTAAGCCCACCTCAATATCAACACGACTCCCTCAATAATTGCATTAAAAGATGACCCTGCCGCACCCAGTTTTCGTTTTATAAAACCTATATTGATACGTAAACAGAATTAGGATCCATTTGTAGAGGTCAGATAATTTTTCCAGCATACAGCAAAACAGTAGCTGACGGCCATTTGCCTGATATAAATAATCCAGTTTATGCACGGGTCATGGATTCAAACATTTTACATACACGTTACCTTTCTAGGTGCATTAACATAAATTATAATCACAATGGCAAGTATTATTAGTATAAAATCATAAAAAATTAAAATTATTTTTGCACAAACAGAATATAATAAAAACTAGGAAGCGATATAATACTCTTTTTCGGATTTTTCGAAGTCTTTTTATGTTATGATTGTCCCCCGATGTTCCGAAGAATTTGCAGTCTTCATGGTTAGTCCGTGACTTCGAAACTTCGACTTAATAATATGAAAAACCGCGATAAAATACTAAATATATTTTTATTTCGATGTCTTACATTCGTGTAAACATAAGAAATGGTTAATAAGTGGGAACACATGTAAACATATGTATTTGCATTATTAGAATTTTTTTAGGTCTTATAATTAAATTAAACAAAACAACAATTGACGGAGCTACAGATTGATACCTACAGATACCTACAGTCCGAGACCAAAATATTTAATAATGTTTTGTTTTAAGGTATTATGGTTCTTTTTCCATGATATCACAATGAATCAAGTATTTGTTCACATTATTTGATGTTTGTTTTTGTGATGCAATGAATTGGGTACTAGGCGGGGCGGGGGGAGATTATGGTTGAATCGTGTTTTAAATCCCATCTCCTTTTCTCCATGCCGAAATAACATGGTCACCTATATAAAATACATCCCAATGATGTAAACGCGGAAGTGTAAGTGATAATTTTTTTTTATAAAAATTAAAATAGGTTGAACTTAAAGGAAGCTTCACAAAGATTTGCGAATTTAATATCGTGGAAAGAGAGTGCCCAGAGCACTCGAGGCTCAGGTACTGCTATACACATGACATCATTTCTATTTAAAGTTATATTGGGTTTTCTGCCCAGTATTGTGCCTGATATGGCAATAGGCCCACCCCTTCTGACCCCTGTGTCTCCTCTTTCGTGAACAAAGGCGTCATGTGTCCTGTAATTTGCGTATTTGACGGATCGCGCTTTGCCAGCATCTTACTTAGGACAATGACGTCATGCTGCTCAGCCGAGCGTGGCACACCGGACCTTTGTGCACGCGTATATGTTTTAAGCGAATTCGATGTGAGATTACTGAACTAATCTCCTAGGTAGAAATCGGTGTTCTTTAGCAAGAATATGTGGTTTGTCTAGTCGCAGATAGTGATTGGAGCTTCCTTCGAGGTGTTCAACGACTGCAGACTTCGTAGAGCGTCAATGTTTAACATGTTTGGAAAACGTCGGGAGAAAATTATAATAAAACTATTTTACGGATTTTATCGCGATTTCAAGCGAGGTCATTCTGCGTAGATCGGACCGTCAACAGACATATTTAAAAAAATAAATAATTGTAAAATGTAGGTAGATATTGAAACTGACATTTCGGATAACCAACACCTTAGTCCGCCCCGTTACCACGAAGGCTCCAAAGCCTTCGAAACGTCGGGAGAAAAATATAATATAAAAACCCGTATAAAATCCGAAAAATAGTTTCATTTTAATGTTTAGTTACATTGTTTTGAATATGGGTACGACAAATAGACTTAACTTCACTGCTCACCGTCAATCGTTTACTGCAATAGTATTAACATTTGCCTGACAAATCTTACCTTGAAAATCTCCGAAATTATCACCCATGTCATAATTATGTATGTAAATTTGTATAGAAATATTACCAGAAATATGTTACATCATTTGCTATTTTGATATGGTAGCGAAAAACACAGGATATGAAACTGTAAGTGGTCAAACTAGTTTTACTACAAAAACATAATATACATTAACATTCTGATGGAATTAAGTATTGATCAGGTCTTGATAGACAGACTTTTAATATGAAGCAATAATATTGAGAGGAATATCAAATTATGTGTTTTGCTCTATGGTCTAGAAGTACCCATACACATATAAAAGATTTCTTTTTATTATTAATAGCCTTATCTGGATAAACAGAGAGTTTATTTTAAATTTCGGTTATGAGGTCTAATATGCCTATACAATTAGCTCTCTATGAAATGAAAAACAACGGTACTAGATTTCCTTTATTTGGCTAGACACATTGTAATTTTGACAATGTGCTCTGTATCCGGCTGCTTTTTAGGTCAGCAAACAATTGCAATTGTTGAGAGTTTCCCATCGCCCAGTGACTGAGACTAGACTGGAAATTTCATTCGGTCTGTATTTTTTTCAAACGTTTAGAATGGACAAAGGCGTGTACACACGGCATTTCGTCGAGCTGGTGAAGCAATAAAAACGCGGTGTGAACGCGCATTTGTATCGCATCTAATTTGCTATGTACCTCAAATAAGCTATCAGTCGAAACAAAAAATACTTACAAATTAATTTTAGCGAACAATATAAGTAGCTATGGATTCTGTTGCCGGTCTGTTAAGAATTAAATATTTCTTTTGTATACTTTGGAGTCTGCGTTTTGTTTTTTTGTTCTTTACTTCTTTTGAAGATGACGTTTTGAAGATGAAACAAAGGTGAAAAACAAAAACCAGCTCATGAATGTATGTTTAACTTTTATACAATAACTTTGCAATGTGTATGTGGATTTCCTAATGAGTGGCCATTCTTACCAATGAATACTCATACAAAAATAATGGTTGCATTGTGAATCTTTCAAAATTTTCATTAAGGAGGGCCGGGGAATTGTTGGGGTTTTGTTAATCGTACAGAATGCACACAACATGTCGTATTGAACAGCCCTGTTTGTTGCAATAGTACCCTATAATTCATAGTTCGAGATGATGTTGCTAATATTTTTGAGTAGGTATAGTGCTTACAATTTCACAAGCGACGTGCTGAGCCCATTGAACTTAAAAATGGACACAGTCATTCCTGAATCATGCATATAGTTCCAACCAGTGGTTACGCAAGCCAGAAGCGCATGGCCCCTTAAGAGGAGCTTCTAAATGCTATAACTCAAGCATTGTTTCTATAATTGCTATGTATGCATGTCTTATTTTGTTAACATTTACATGTATTGCACTTTGATCGATCACCGCCGAACGCTAACCATCGTCCAAGGGCGCCGACGAAACATCGTATCGATCCTCTATATTTAAAACGTTTATTTTGAGGTACCATGATCAAGGTCCGACACGATCAACAGATTGAGACACTTGTGGTGCTATAGTTTGTTATGTAGCATCTGACCTGTAAGGCTATAGGCATTCCTAGAAGTCAGTGATATGTTTTTTATAGGAGGACAAATTAATTAAGGATCGTTCCCTGGTAAGTGATCACTGCAGACCATAAACATCCACAATAATGAAGGGGTACATTGTATTGCTACGTTTTGATATTGACAGGAAATAATTATCTCAGCAAAATGGCGTCACTGCATCTGATGTTGAGCGAAGTGATACCTAAAGAAAGTGCCGATAGACCAAAGATGCAATCATCTCTGGACGGTCGGCACAGTCATGCCGGCCTGCATAATTGCTTCTATGATAGTGTAGGCTGAGCACTTCTTAAGACGCGAACTGTTCGTCCCTGCAATTCTAGTGAATCACAATCCACAATGGCACACAATTCATGACAGCGAGAACTGAAGCTCGGGAGAATCCACTTGAAATAACTACGTTGACTTTAGCCTTGCTTAGGTTAGTAGTAACAGCAAAGAGACACGCCAGTTCACCGTCACTTAGTTCTGTGTCAGACAATTTTAATACATCCATTAAGGAAAACTACTTTAAAGCAAAGCGCCTCGCCGCATGTTATGTAAGTCGTCAATTATTTTAAAAGCATTTCCATGTCATACGTTGTGGCTATCTTCTATATCATGCAGTATTAAGTTAGAAGTTGGACTGTATGCAGTAAATATAGGAATTGCAATTTATATACTCGTATAGGTAAGCTAATGACCTTCTGATGGTGACATAGCCAGAGGAATTATAGGTACAATTTATATGAAAATTGGACAGTGAAAAGGAATTAAAGTCCTCTAGGTTAAGCCTTGTGTCAATACTTACTTCATAATGGTTTTTAACAAGCTGTTAAAACCCGCCATAATGGACCACGTACGGTGTCGTGTTCTGGGATCAGTCTGTGTATATCCGGTTAAAACAGGCCGGCATAATTGTGTCGACTGCCCAGGGGTAATCTCTCGTCAGTCGACATACTATTGGACACTTCCTCTTATCACCAGGTGCAGTGGGGTCACTATTTCGTGCCTGCATAAAAACCAAAAAAGAGCTCTATATTTTTTGCAGTACGTATAGAAAGAGGTATTGTACAATAGCTACCCATTGATCCAAGTACCACGCCATTTACTTAATAAAGGATCGTTCATTCTCGAATCTTCTATACCTATGTCCTTAATGGACAATTTAGTGTGTTTTAGCAATTTAGTATTGGATCAAGTGAGTGACGCAACACGCCCCCGCCCCGCCGCCCACATGAATGGCCACTACACAATACCTTTGATCACTGGCCAAGGTCTCATTTGTTTTGCAATATTCTATTTGGTTATTTATGCGAGAATTAATTGATGCACAAGGTTTGTTGCAAAATAACGAGGATATTGGTCTGATTGATGCATGCAGATGTAACGATGATTGCATTGGCGAGGTCATGTTTTAATTCTTTTTTTGCTGACTTGATTATATTATGAGGTTGAACACTTGGATACATCATACGGTCTTTTATTATTAAAAGGAAACGTTTTCGAAGTTTTGTTTTGTTACATATTATTTATTTGTGAATATTTTACTTACCAAATTCTGACAAAAACTCTTTACTATGCAGATTTCCACATAATGTTTTTCTTTACTGTTCAAATTAGCAATGATTTGACAATATACTCCTCCGAACAAAGCCTTTACAGTCCCCATTATTTGTCCACTACTGGTTTTGTAAGTAGTTGGAAGTTATTTATTTTTCAATATTCATTAGATAACATCATCTGACCTATTGGTTTTTATTTTTTTTGGACCTTACATATCAAAACTGGAAAACGAATATTATATTTAATTTTTAAATGGTTTTATACGCTAGGTATTATGAAAAAATAACTAGTCTACTAACTAAATAGCTTTCAACTTGGAGATCAAAATAAAACAGCGATTCTTTTCCTATAAATATTGGGATGAACAAGCTTTTGGCTCCAGCTCAGATTGAAAAGCTCTCTGTTTCTTTAGCACTTGTACACCAATGGAAATGATGATACTTATCCAGAATTGTATATTAAGTCGATTCCAAAGGTTTCCTTATTATTTTGACCAAAATATTATTTTAGTTTCTAATAGAAATCCCAAAAAAAATGCCTAAAACATGAAATTTTTTATCGAATCCAAACCGGTATTAGCCTGATTCTGTGCAGTTTATGTACAGACTACAGAGTGCGTTTGAGCTGGTGTTTATAGAAAGTTGTTTACAATTGCCCGACATACGGGACACCTGCCGGTTGCCACGCTGAGAAAGTTGGTTTCTCTGTTGACCCCAGTCTTGTACGAATGTAATATTACAAGTACTTGAAATACCTACGCTGTTGGGAAGTGTGTTACGATGTCCTTATCCTAACACACTCCCCACTGGAACCGCTGCCCTTTTTAAACGTCAGTGAATCTATTTCAACTGTAACTTCGGGCAGGTGGCCTATGCTCAGCTCAGAATTTCGAGATGGCCAGCCGAAGATGTTGGTGAGGCAACAAAGAATTATAAGCAAGATCTGCCATTATCAACCGATTTCAATAAACGATCCCAATCTCAATCCGAATCCGAGATTGAACGAATCATAATAACTTTGTATTGATTCGTCAATTTTGAGATTGTTCAAAAAAAGCGAGTGAGATGATAATTGAAAATGGCGGTATAATGACATGTCATTGTTTTTAGTTTCTGGCGCTTCGACTAGAAAGTTATTAACTACGCTAATGGCTACGGTCCACCTTTTATTCGGGGAATGAACACCTTTTTAGGTATAGTTTTAGCTAACGAGCAGCCTAACTAAACAAACAGCAGGAATTGTGCAAAAAGCCAAGTCTTCATCGAACAAGCGATGGCTTTGTTTCTTTGTCGCCCACTTCCGTCAGACGGAGTTCAATATTCGCGCCTCTTTGTCTTACTCAACCGGCTCAAGGCTCTCAATACGTTTCGAGTGTGATTCACACTTTAATATTGCTGAAAAAACTTCTTCATGTTTCACTTCATGGGTTGATATCACATGTTAGATCGTAGTTCCATGCTTTTGTGATACATTTAAACCCGTATTTAGGGAGTGCGGTACCTATTATATGTCTAAGTTTGTATTATAAATGTGTGGGTGGCGATGGACGGTAGCATAAAAATTTGCTCAGCGGCAGGGGCAGCATCGTATACTAGGTTGACTGGTATCAGGTGGCCTGTTGAAAAGATAAAGCCAGATCTTTACTGCAAAACTCTATAGAAAATACTTGTCTCTAACCTAATAGTGTAATTAGAGTAGGCTAAAGACAACAGGAAACTGAAATATCGATTAAGTAGGTACTTCAAAAGAATTGGCCCGGTATTTTATTGATGATCCATCAAGTGACCAACTCCATTACCTTTTCTATAAACAACTTAACGAGGTCATGCTTCGAGGTATGATACACCAAACAATCAGGTCGCGGTAGACAATAGGCCGTAAGATGCAGTGTAGCAATCTGTATGCACCTACAGTGACGTCACTAACGCCTTGGAATCGGCAGTGTATCGGACACGCATTGTGAACGCAATTATCAATATCATTGTTCTTTTCTTATTGTGCCTTTGGATCTCGTTTTTATTAGATACTGGGTTTTGCTTGCAGCATCGCTCGTGTTTTAAGTATTTTCTTGAAAATATGCTGCTTAAGTTCTTTAGTGAAAGAATTTTTAGATCGATTCCGTAGTTTTATAGATTGCTCATTACAAACTCACAAGCTTATATAATTAATAATATCAACCTTGTAACCACTCAGAGGGATTAGGTCTTACTCCACCACGCTGGCCTAGTAAGGATTGGTAGACTTCACACACCCTCAAAATTCCTATAGAGAACTTCTCGGGTATATAGGTTTCCTCACGATGTTTCCCTTTATCGTTAAATCAAGCGATAACTCATAGAATGCCCACATAATTTTGGAAACGTCAGAGGATGTAGAGTGTTTGCTATTGGGATTTGAACCTGCAGACATTCATCTCGTCCACACCTAACTAGACTATCGCCGCTTCACAAACTTACATACCTCTTATAAATGTACAAATACATCATTGAATTTCACATGTAGTGATATCATTTGTTATGCTTCATGTCTTATTTAAAATTTGTTAATATTCAGTGTCCAAGTAATATCTGGCATGACATGACACAATTGGAAGTCACGTAACACAGAAGCTGCCAAGAAGGCCGAAGTTAATCCAACTCGGTGCAAGCTCTCGACGAGCCTGCAATCTCGTTGGACCACCTCAACTCCAGACAATGCATTTAAGTATTCCCCGAGTTTGAATTATGTAGAACTAGTTTGGAAACTGTGCCGCGGCGGGAATAGTGGGGTGAAATGAGGTGTGGTAAGAGCTTTATGACAGCGGTTTCTAGCTACCTAGTCTTGCCATAAATATTGTAATAAAGAAAAAAGAAAATTGTTAACTGCAAATAACATTTATTACTTTTACAGTGTGTCAGTTTAATACATAAATATAAAACAATTAAAAATATAAAAAGCTTATTCGAAGTGGTCTCCATTGGCTGCAATACAGTCCTTTAAACGATGAGGCCAGTTATCAATAGAAGCACGCACTCTTTTGGGAAAATTCTTCAGCAATCGTATAGATTGTTTTAGGGACTCAAATTATCATGGCGTTTAGACAAGCTGTACTCTCTAAAACTGACCACAGATCATAATCCAGCGGATTAAGATCGGGACTAGACGACGGCCAGTCTTCAGCTCTGATGAAGTCCGAAACGTTCGAGTCCAACCTAGACTGTCGTGGACCGGGAAGTCCCGGATCCAATTTCGTTTGTGAGGATTTTTTGAACACAATTTGTTTGAGCTGGATGCTTCAACCGACCTTCTGGGAGTACATCGCTTGAACCCAATAAGCGACTTTGTCAGAACACCAAAAAAGGTTTACTAATTCTGGATTTTAAAACCTCAAAAATTCCAATTATAATAGTCCCAAAAATGTTACCACCTGTTACAATGTTATTCTTTATCCTTTACCGCTATTACATTTAACAATCAATGTTTGTTAAAATTTGCTTAATATATAGGGTTTTTCCTTAGTAGATCTACAAATATCGGACATGTGCCTCCAGTTTGCAATGGGAAATTTACCTGTTCAATTTTATACATTATATGTTAAAGCAAGAAGTACTAAAAACTGCATTACAATTGGTTTAGAAACAAGGCAAATATTACAATATGCAGAAGTGGATTTCGCATGCATCGTAATTTCCGATGTCGTCACGTGCGCGTTTTGCGCCTTTTTTCCCGTTTGTGGACGCGTACCCTTCTACCGAAATTCAAAGCCTTATACTTTGTTGATTTTCTACCGGACTATAATAATTCTAATTATTTGGAATATATATGACTTAAATCTATACTGATATTATAAACAGTAAAATTTTGAAAGTTTTTAGTTTTGTAAAGGCTAATTTCTGGAACTACTGAGCCAAATTTGAAAATTCTTTCTCTAATAGGACATTACAAATTAGTGCTATAAGCTGTTTTTTAACCCAGGAAAAGTAAAGAACAGAAATGAATCAGATATCTTTAATTCTGCTTAGTAAATCCCAATAGGATTACCCCGTACATTGCCTGAACTTAACTAGCGAGGATGTAATACGCATTAGCATCTTGAAAGGAGAAAAAAGCTATTTTTATAATAGATTCAAGAGTACATTCAACTACAGAATATTATGTTTCGAGTTGGAATCGTCCTTGACCGTGGTAATGTTTACAAGGCGGGTCGTTTTGTTTGTTACTTTATTTTTTATAAAAAAGACACGCAAACAATGCGTGCTGTGGAAGGTTAAATAAATGTACACCCATACTTGTAGGTAGTCAGACATAACGTGACAGCCATATAACAAATGATAAAATCTATTTAAGCAAATGAAGAAACACCATAGCGAAAAGAACTTATTAATACAAAGTATAAGGTATGTAACTTAATTAAACTTTAAGTAATCCAAAGGATTTTTGAAGGTATTTCAAGTGCCAACCCATTGACCAGCGTGGTAGACGATGCCTTAAATCGTTTCAAATGATAAGGAGCTAGATATTTCAGCAGTGCCAGGCCTCTCATTACTATAAAAGCTTTAAAAGTAATTACTTACCAGCGAGATTTCCGAAGACCCAGAACCCATTCCTTAAAACAAAGTCAGCAGGGCTTGTTCGATTCTCCTGAAGTAATTGTTCATAGACGTTGATAACCTGAGTGGCCATCTGACCCAGCTCTTTTAATTACCGAGTTATGTATAGTGTACACTAAGCATTAACTCCATCGAATATAGTCTCCCGAACCCCTCAGTAGTTCCATTATCGTTGCAAGTTAATTGCTACCTACAATCTATAATAACAGCGCTTTAGCCGTCATAAAATGGTGAAACGGTTCTAATGATTGCACCCTTATCTATAATGGGTTCGTTTTCATGTAGGCTGACGGTTTTATAGCGATTGTAAAACCGTAGTTTTTCGTTATCATTGACTTTATATCGCCTTGGCTTTACAATGTATATTATATATGTATAGCTATGCGTAAGATGTATGAGACACCCATCGTCAACACAACCTACAGAGTTCTAGTACTAGGTAAAGTCGTAAAGACCTCTCTCATGCTATGTCACTTCTCGCGGTCTCGAACCAGTCGCATCCAGGTCCGCCACGATCTTAATCGACTGATCTTACAGCCACTTTATTGATAGATATCTATACATATCATAAAATAAAATCCCCCTTTTGTGTCTGTATGTTATCTATTTTCTCTAAATATACTGAACGGATTTTTATGAAATTTGGTATGGAGATAGTTTAAGACCCTGAAAAGGTTATAGGCTACTTTCTATCTCCGGAAAATATATAGCGGAGTTTTATCCCGGACAACCTTCACGCGGGCGAAGCCGCGAGCAAAAACTAGTATACATATAATTCAAGTCGCAAGGGATGGTAAACAGATTCGCGTGGCTAATTTTTTTCTATTTCTCCGTGGAAATAAAATTACCTTATGTTATAAATGACGGATTTAATATCTTCATAATAATTTTGTTTGAAGTTGTTTTTTATCTCTGTCAAATTGCTTAACAATTTTAAGCATTGCTTAGAATCTTTTTCTAGGGAGCCGTTGGCCTCTGTGTTTTTTGTACGCGTTAGACACCCTAATAATCTTGTTTCACCACAGTGACCCTGATTATGGAGTTTTTCAAATGCGCCACATCGTCATTAAGTACTCGAATATCTCTCGAAACAATTTATTTACAAATTTGCTAAAATTACTTAGTATCAACTATCATGGTATTGGTGAATCCTGGTGATAATTTGAAAAGCAATCTCTGTGAGCCCAAATGAGTCGACCTATCCGGGGTAAGCTGCTGTAGAGAATCAAGTTGTGTTGTTGTATTTCATGCGCTCAGTTGCCGGCAATTCCATCTTCCTCATCTCCCTTAGGGGAGCCCTCAGCTGCCTTGGCTTTGTAGCTATTTCTGACTGTAGTCATATCACCAAATAACTTGATTCCTCATAACCTTCCTTATCTGCTGATGGTGGGATATATTTTATACTCATAGCGACCGCCATACACAAGGTGTTAAACCCGCCATAGTGGACTACGTAAGTTTGTCGCGTTCCGCGATAAGCGTGTCTATATCCAGTTCAAAAAGACAGCATAATTGTGTCGACTGTCGCGGGGTAATCATCTCTCGCCAGTCGACATTCTACTGGACCCCACTCCACTTACCATCAGGTGCTGTGGGGTCTTTGCTGTGTTTGTATAAAAAATATATATGCAAATGTCCGACTCTTTGTTAATTTTATATTTTTTGTACTTTCGTTTCGAAGTATTGTTTTAGTTACTTCATTGTTCAATCAGTTTGTAATTAAATTTGAACCTTGAAGATGTTTATCAACAATCTCATCCACATGGTTTGTAACGTATGAAATATAAATCTTGATATGTTTGGTGAAAGCGTTTGTACTAGCACGTACGCAATAGACGGTGACGTAAATATTATTTGTTTGATGACACATTGCGCGAGTGTAAATTTTATCTGTGATCCAATTTTGGGTATTTACAAATACTAACGTGTTTGAAGTAAGTCCGTCTGGGTAAATAGGTACAGATGCTTTGTTTATTTCTGCTGCGCATAATAAGCCGTGTACGGAAGTCGAAGTCTTGGCATGAAACGATGATGTTTTTCTAAGTTATAAAAAAATACTTAATAGCTCATGCCCTACAGTGTTGGACGCAATAAAGTGATTACTGTATCTATATTGTAATTTAAAATCGTACTTCACGAGTTACTCTTTCATCTCAATAATCGAAACATAATAAATCAGCAGTACGTACAAATTTATAAAAGGATTTATATCCTAGTTATGTTTGCTTTGTAATTATTAGTTGGTAGATTTTAGTTTTAATTTGTCTTTTTGTAAAATATCAACATTGCGTACCTACTAATTTGTGAGTGTTGTGTACTCCTATAATTGGTACACGCATCAGAATGTGACTTTATTACCTTTTATGTTATTAAGAAGAAATGTGTGTACTGTAGGAGAACCATATTTAAATAAATAAATAAATAAATCCTGACTAGAATTTTATTTATTTATTTATGTACACATATATTATAACACCATAACAGTTGATACTAATGCGATGTTATACAGCTTTAATTTTAACAATTGATTTCAATACATCTATGATCCATTTCTGTGAATTCTGACAGGTTACATATAAATATATCTAAGCTGTGGATATATATAGCCGGACATATATGGGTTTTTAAATGCATGTAATCATAAATAGTTTTGTCGGTACCAGCGTAGGAAGGGGCTAGGGTTTTAATAAAAAAATATTTTGACATCGTGAAAAGCGGACGTCTGGAGCAAAATGATCGTGAAGTTACGAGCAAGCTCCTTAAACCAAGAAAAACACTATTGTTTATAATCATCCCATAAACTACTACTGCTTATAATCGTGTTGTATACAAAACAAACTAGTGTTTTTAAACATTTTTTATTTACTCAGCTCCTATCTTTATTGTATTTGCATTGTTACTCATTAAAGCAATTATTTTACAAAGATTTTCGTCAACGTGCGAGTTTTAACGTACATTTAATATATTATGGCTTAAACTCGTGCAGATTCTACCGATAGTGAACTCACGTCATACACACTTTATGGGCTTTTGGTCATGAATTGCAGTCAAAGTACTTGAACACGAATTGTTTCGAGTTAAATGTTTAATGGACCTACTGAATTATACATGCTTAAGAGGTTATACTATAATATAGACTTGTGCACTCACATCTAATGCGACTTCCGTAAACAAGGATAGATAATACCCCAATGCACCGCCAGTAAAATCTTACTAATTATATTATAAATGCCAAAGTTTGTGAGGATGGATGTATGTATGTATGTATGTTTGTTCCACTTTTACGAAAAAACTACTGAACGGATTTGGATGAAACTTTACAATAATATTGGTTATACATCAGAATAACACATAGGCTACAATTTATAATGATTTTATCTAATTTGGTCATAATATCAAGTAAGTCGAAAAAAAACATTATCCTAGAAAACTCCTTCACGTGGGTGAAGCCGCAAACAAAAGCTAGTATAATATACGATAATAGAACTATTTTAATAACATCGAACAACAAAGGTCGCCAAGTTAGCCAATGACCTGGTCAAGCTAAAACATTACTAAAAAGTAGGTATAGAAGTTAGAAATTGTAATCTGTGAGATTTTGTGCCATCAAAAAGATGTTCAACTTCGGAATGACTTTCCACAAATATTAATGTACTTAAATGGTGTAAATACGCGCGGAGTCATAATCAATGCCATCTATGCATTATGCACAAAAAACATATCTCCGTGATTAAACTTTACTCACCAAACCAACCGGTCTCCGCAAATTCACTTTAAAATGCATGTACACTATGCAATATCACATTACAGTCGATGGAATAATGTGGACACCGTCAGCTTCGAGATGACCCCGTAATACACACGCACACGCCATATTCGCATTAAACTATAAAATGATAAAAACAGAAAACTAAAACCAGAATTTTCGTGAAAATATTAATTATTAAGGAAAGATTTTTGGTACAATGTCAGCAAAGGTGAAGAAGAGTATGTCGTTTCATTTAGTAACGCAATGTCAAAATGACCCTGTATTCTA
>NC_051134.1:5802701-5817852 GCF_014839805.1 Manduca sexta | reverse complement strand
TGAAAAACAAAACCAGCTCATGAATGTATGTTTAACTTTTATACAATAACTTTGCAAAGTGTATGTGGATTTCCTAATGAGTGGCCATTCTTACCAATGAATACTCATACAAAAATAATGGTTGCATTGTGAATCTTTCAAAATTTTCATTAAGGAGGGCCGGGGAATTGTTGGGGTTTTGTTAATCGTACAGAATGCACACAACATGTCGTATTGAACAGCCCTGTTTGTTGCAATAGTACCCTATAATTCATAGTTCGAGATGATGTTGCTAATATTTTTGAGTAGGTATAGTGCTTACAATTTCACAAGCAACGTGCTGAGCCCATTGAACTTAAAAATGGACACAGTCATTCCTGAATCATGCATATGGTTCCAACCAGTGGTTACGCAAGCCAGAAGCGCATGGCCCCTTAAGAGGAGCTTCTAAATGCTATAACTCAAGCATTGTTTCTATAATTGCTATGTATGCATGTCTTATTTTGTTAACATTTACATGTATTGCACTTTGATCGATCACCGCAGAACGCTAACCATCGTCCAAGGGCGCCGACGAAACATCGTATCGATCCTCTATATTTAAAACGTTTATTTTGAGGTACCATGATCAAGGTCCGACACGATCAACAGATTGAGACACTTGTGGTGCTATAGTTTGTTATGTAGCATCTGACCTGTAAGGCTATAGGCATTCCTAGAAGTCAGTGATATGTTTTTTTATAGGAGGACAAATTAATTAAGGATCGTTCCCTGGTAAGTGATCACTGCAGACCATAAACATCCACAATAATGAAGGGGTACATTGTATTGCTACGTTTTGATATTGACAGGAAATAATTAGCTCAGCAAAATGGCGTCACTGCATCTGATGTTGAGCGAAGTGATACCTAAAGAAAGTGCCGATAGACCAAAGATGCAATCATCTCTGGACGGTCGGCACAGTCATGCCTGCCTGCATAATTGCTTCTATGATAGTATAGGCTGAGCGCATCTTAAGACGCGAAACTGTTCGTCCCTGCAACTGTAGTGAATCAGAATCCACAATGGCACACAATTCATGACAGCGAGAACTGAAGCTCGGGAGAATCCACTTGAAATATCTACGTTGACTTTAGCCTTGCTTAGGTTAGTAGTAACAGCAAAGTGACACGCCAGCTCACCGTCACTTAGTTCTCTGTCAGACAATTTTAATACATCCATTAAGGAAAACTACTTTAAAGCAAAGCGCCACGCCGCATGTTATGTAAGTCGTCAATTATTTTAAAAGCATTTCCATGTCATATGTTGTGGCTGTCTTCTATATCATACAGTATTAAGTTAGAAGTTGGACTGTATGCAGTAAATATAGGAACTGCAATTTATATAAAGGTAAGCTGATGACTGATGAATACATGACCTGATGGTGACATAGCCAGAGGAATTATAAGTACAATTGGTATGAAATTTGGGCAGTGAAAAGCAATTAAACTCTTGGAAATAAGTCCTCTAGGTTAAGCCTAGTGTCAATACTTTCTTCATAATGGTTTTCAACAAGGTAGTTAAACCCGCCGTAATAGCCCACGTAAAGTGTCGTATTCCGGGATCAGTCTGTGTCTATCCGGTTAAAACAGGCCGGCATAATTGTGTCGACTGCCGAGGGGTAATCTCTCGTCAGTCGACATACTATTGGACACTTCCTCTTATCACCAGGTGCAGTGGGGTCACTATTTCGTGCCTGCATAAAAACCAAAAAAGAGCTCTATATTTTTTGCAGTACGTATAGAAAGAGGTATTGTACAATATCTACCCATTGATCCAAGTACCACGCCATTTACTTAATAAAGGATCGTTCATTCTCGAATCTTCTATACCTATGTCCTTAATGGACAATTTAGTGTGTTTTAGCAATTTAGTATTGGATCAAGTGAGTGACGCAACACGCCCCCGCCCCGCCGCCCACATGAATGGCCACTACACAATACCTTTGATCACTGGCCAAGGTCTCATTTGTTTTGCAATATTCTATTTGGTTATTTATGCGAGAATTAATTGATGCACAAGGCTTGTTGCAAAATAACGAGGATATTGGTCTGATTGATGCATGCAGATGTAACGATGATTGCATTGGCGAGGTCATGTTTTAATTCTTTTTTTGCTGACTTGATTATATTATGAGGTTGAACAATTGGATACATCATACGGTCTTTTATTATTAAAAGGAAACGTTTTCGAAGTTTTGTTTCGTTACATATTATTTATTTGTGAATATTTTACTTTAGAAATTCTCACAAAAAACTCTTAATATGCAGATTTCCACATAATGTTTTTTTTACTGTTCAAATTAGCAATGATTTAACACTAAATATACACGTATCGTCGAGACTCCTCCGAACTTAGCCTTTACCGTCCCCATTATTTGTTCACTACAGGTTTTGTAAGTAGTTGGAATTTATTTATTTTTGATTAATCATTACATAACATCATTTGACCTATTGGTTTTATTTTTTTGGACCTTACATATCAAAACTGGAAAACGAATATTATATTTAATTTTTAAAAGGTTTTATACGCTAGGTATTATGAAAAAATAGCTTTCAACTTGGAGATCAAAATAAAACAGCTATTCTTTTTCCTATAAATATTGGGATCAGCCAGCTTTTGGCTCCAGCTCAGATTGAAAAGCTCTCTGTTTCTTTCGCACTTGTACACCAATGGAAATGATGTTACTTATCCACAATTGTATATTAATTCGATTCCAAAGGTTTCCTTATTATTTTAACCAAAATATTATTTTAGTTTCTAATAGAAATCCCAAAAAAAATGTCTAAAACATGAAATTTTTTATCAAATCAAAACCGGTATTAGTCTGATTTGTGCAGTTTATGTACAGACTACAGAGTGCGTCTGAGTTGGTGTTTATAGAAAGTTGTTTACAATTGCCCGACATACGGGACACCTGCCGGTTGCCACGCTGAGAAAGTTGGCTTCTCTGTTGACCCAAGGCTTGTACGAATGTAATATTACAAGTACTTGAAATACCTACGCTGTTGGGAAGTGTGTTACGATGTCCTTATCCTAACACACTCCCCACTGGAACCGCTGCCCTTTTTAAACGTCAGTGAATCTATTTCAACTGTAACTTCGGGCAGGTGGCCTATGCTCAGCTCAGAATTTCGAGATGGCCAGCCGAGGATGTTGGTGAGGCAACAAAGAATTATAAGCAAATCTGCCATTATCAACCGGTTTCAATAAACGATCCCAATCTCAATCCGAATCCGAGATTGAACGAATCATAATAACTTTGTATTGATTCGTCAATTTTTGAGATTGTTCAAAAAAAGCGAGTGAGATGATAATTGAAAATGGCGGTATAATGACATGTCATTGTTTTTAGTTTCTGGCGCTTCGACTAGAAAGTTATTAACTACGCTAATGGCTACGGTCCACCTTTTATTCGGGGAATGAACACCTTTTTAGGTATAGTTTTAGCTAACGAGCAGCCTAACTAAACAAACAGCAGGAATTGTGCAAAAAGCCAAGTCTTCATCGAACAAGCGATGGCTTTGTTTCTTTGTCGCCCACTTCCGTCAGACGGAGTTCAATATTCGCGCCTCTTTGTCTTACTCAACCGGCTCAAGGCTCTCAATACGTTTCGAGTGTGATTCACACTTTAATATTGCTGAAAAACTTCTTCATGTTTCACTTCATGGGTTGATATCACATGTTCAGATCGTAGTTCCATGCTTTTGTGATACATTTAAACCCGTATTTAGGAGTGCGGTACCTATTATATGTCTAAGTTTGTATTATAAATGTGTGGGTGGCGATGGACGGTAGCATAAAAATTTGCTCAGCGGCAGGGGCAGCATCGTATACTAGGTTGACTGGTATCAGGTGGCCTGTTGAAAAGATAAAGCCAGATCTTTACTGCAAAACTCTATAGAAAATACTTGTCTCTAACCTAATAGTGTAATTAGAGTAGGCTAAAGACAACAGGAAACTGAAATATCGATTAAGTAGGTACTTCAAAAGAATTGGCCCGGTATTTTATTGATGATCCATCAAGTGACCAACTCCATTACCTTTTCTATAAACAACTTAACGAGGTCATGCTTCGAGGTATGATACACCAAACAATCAGGTCGCGGTAGACAATAGGCCGTAAGATGCAGTGTAGCAATCTGTATGCACCTACAGTGACGTCACTAACGCCTTGGAATCGGCAGTGTATCGGACACGCATTGTGAACGCAATTATCAATATCATTGTTCTTTTCTTATTGTGCCTTTGGATCTCGTTTTTATTAGATACTGGGTTTTGCTTGCAGCATCGCTCGTGTTTTAAGTATTTTCTTGAAAATATGCTGCTTAAGTTCTTTAGTGAAAGAATTTTTAGATCGATTCCGTAGTTTTATAGATTGCTCATTACAAACTCACAAGCTTATATAATTAATAATATCAACCTTGTAACCACTCAGAGGGATTAGGTCTTACTCCACCACGCTGGCCTAGTAAGGATTGGTAGACTTCACACACCCTCAAAATTCCTATAGAGAACTTCTCGGGTATATAGGTTTCCTCACGATGTTTCCCTTTATCGTTAAATCAAGCGATAACTCATAGAATGCCCACATAATTTTGGAAACGTCAGAGGATGTAGAGTGTTTGCTATTGGGATTTGAACCTGCAGACATTCATCTCGTCCACACCTAACTAGACTATCGCCGCTTCACAAACTTACATACCTCTTATAAATGTACAAATACATCATTGAATTTCACATGTAGTGATATCATTTGTTATGCTTCATGTCTTATTTAAAATTTGTTAATATTCAGTGTCCAAGTAATATCTGGCATGACATGACACAATTGGAAGTCACGTAACACAGAAGCTGCCAAGAAGGCCGAAGTTAATCCAACTCGGTGCAAGCTCTCGACGAGCCTGCAATCTCGTTGGACCACCTCAACTCCAGACAATGCATTTAAGTATTCCCCGAGTTTGAATTATGTAGAACTAGTTTGGAAACTGTGCCGCGGCGGGAATAGTGGGGTGAAATGAGGTGTGGTAAGAGCTTTATGACAGCGGTTTCTAGCTATTCATTTTAAATCTGAATATGGCACGATTTTGTTTTGTAATATAGGGATGGTTGGAGGTATGTTTAATTTGTCTGTGGTTTAGTTAATAGTTCTTTATTACGATTAAGGGCTTTCACAATGTATAAGTATTATCCGTCAGTTAACGTATAAAGCAGTTAAAACTTTATGCACTTTTGTATAATTGGCAGCTTGACTTTTGTATTTGGTCGCATTATATTCGACGATTAGCGCTGACTCTTATACTGTAAAACAGTCTCCCAATTCGTCTATAATGCAATTACCTATATTCGTTAGTCCTTAGGTATATCTACTACCTCTTCTCCAGTCAGGCTAACGGTCTGTGGCCGGGAAGTCCCGGATCCAATTTCGTTTGTGAGGATTTTTGAACACAATTTGTTTGAGCTGGATGCTTCAACCGACCTTCTGGGAGTACATCGCTTGAACCCAATAAGCGACTTGTCAGAACACCAAAAAAAGGTTTACTAATTCTGGATTTTAAAAGCGGTCTCAAAAATTCCAATTATAATAGTCCCGTAAAATGTTACCACCTGTTACAATGTTATTCTTTATCCTTTACCGCTATTACATTTAACAATCAATGGCAAATAATTGGGTTAATATATAGGGTTTTTTCCTTAGTAGATCTACAAATATCGGACATGTGCCTCCAGTTTGCAATGGGAAATTTACCTGTTCAATTTTATACATTATATGTTAAAGCAAGAAGTACTGCAAAAACTGCATTACAATTGGTTTAGAAACAAGGCAAATATTACAATATGCAGAAGTGGATTTCGCATGCATCGTAATTTCCGATGTCGTCACGTGCGCGTTTTGCGCCTTTTTTCCCGTTTGTGGACGCGTACCCCTTCTACCGAAATTCAAAGCCTTATACTTTGTTGATTTTCTACCGGACTATAATAATTCTAATTATTTGGAATATATATGACTTAAATCTATACTGATATTATAAACAGTAAAATTTTGAAAGTTTTTAGTTTTGTAAAGGCTAATTTCTGGAACTACTGAGCCAAATTTGAAAATTCTTTCTCTAATAGGACATTACAAATTAGTGCTATAAGCTGTTTTTTAACCCAGGAAAAGTAAAGAACAGAAATGAATCAGATATCTTTAATTCTGCTTAGTAAATCCCAATAGGATTACCCCGTCCATTGCCAGAACTTAACTAGCGAGGCTGTAATACGCATTAGCATCTTGAAAGGAGACAAAAAGCTATTTTTATAATAGATTCAAGAGTACATTCAACTACAGAATATTTTTGTTTCGAGTTGGAATCGTCCTTGACCGTGGTAATGTTTACAAGGCGGGTCGTTTTGTTTGTTACTTTATTTTTTATAAAAAAGACACGCAAACAATGCGTGCTGTGGAAGGTTAAATAAATGTACACCCATACTTGTAGGTAGTCAGACATAACGTGACAGCCATATAACAAATGATAAAATCTATTTAAGCAAATGAAGAAACACCATAGCGAAAAGAACTTATTAATACAAAGTATAAGGTATGTAACTTAATTAAACTTTAAGTAATCCAAAGGATTTTTGAAGGTATTTCAAGTGCCAACCCATTGACCAGCGTGGTAGACGATGCCTTAAATCGTTTCAAATGATAAGGAGCTAGATATTTCAGCAGTGCCAGGCCTCTCATTACTATAAAAGCTTTAAAAGTAATTACTTACCAGCGAGATTTCCGAAGACCCAGAACCCATTCCTTAAAACAAAGTCAGCAGGGCTTGTTCGATTCTCCTGAAGTAATTGTTCATAGACGTTGATAACCTGAGTGGCCATCTGACCCAGCTCTTTTAATTACCGAGTTATGTATAGTGTACACTAAGCATTAACTCCATCGAATATAGTCTCCCGAACCCCTCAGTAGTTCCATTATCGTTGCAAGTTAATTGCTACCTACAATCTATAATAACAGCGCTTTAGCCGTCATAAAATGGTGAAACGGTTCTAATGATTGCACCCTTATCTATAATGGGTTCGTTTTCATGTAGGCTGACGGTTTTATAGCGATTGTAAAACCGTAGTTTTTTTCGTTATCATTGACTTTATATCGCCTTGGCTTTACAATGTATATTATATATGTATAGCTATGCGTAAGATGTATGAGACACCCATCGTCAACACAACCTACAGAGTTCTAGTACTAGGTAAAGTCGTAAAGACCTCTCTCATGCTATGTCACTTCTCGCGGTCTCGAACCAGTCGCATCCAGGTCCGCCACGATCTTAATCGACTGATCTTACAGCCACTTTATTGATAGATATCTATACATATCATAAAATAAAATCCCCCTTTTTGTGTCTGTATGTTATCTATTTTCTCTAAATATACTGAACGGATTTTTATGAAATTTGGTATGGAGATAGTTTAAGACCCTGAAAAGGTTATAGGCTACTTTCTATCTCCGGAAAATATATAGCGGGAGTTTTATCCCGGAAACCTTCACGCGGGCGAAGCCGCGAGCAAAAACTAGTATACATATAATTCAAGTCGCAAGGGATGGTAAACAGATTCGCGTGGCTAATTTTTTTCTATTTCTCCGTGGAAATAAAATTACCTTATGTTATAAATGACGGATTTAATATCTTCATAATAATTTTGTTTGAAGTTGTTTTTTATCTCTGTCAAATTGCTTAACAATTTTAAGCATTGCTTAGAATCTTTTCTAGGGAGCCGTTGGCCTCTGTGTTTTTGTACGCGTTAGACACCCTAATAATCTTGTTTCACCACAGTGACCCTGATTATGGAGTTTTTCAAATGCGCCACATCGTCATTAAGTACTCGAATATCTCTCGAAACAATTTATTTACAAACTTGCTAAAATTACTTAGTATCAACTATCATGGTATTGGTGAATCCTGGTGATAATTTGAAAGCAATCTCTAGCCCAAATGAGTCGACCTATCCGGGGTAAGCTGCTGTAGAGAATCAAGTTGTGTTGTTGTATTTCATGCGCTCAGTTGCCGGCAATTCCATCTTCCTCATCTCCCTTAGGGAAGCCCTCAGCTGCCTTGGCTTTGTAGCTATTTCTGACTGTAGTCATATCACCAAATAACTTGATTCCTCATAACCTTCCTTATCTGCTGATGGTGGGATATATTTTATACTCATAGCGACCGCCATACACAAGGTGTTAAACCCGCCATAGTGGACTACGTAAGTTTGTCGCGTTCCGCGATAAGCGTGTCTATATCCAGTTCAAAAAGACAGCATAATTGTGTCGACTGTCGCGGGGTAATCATCTCTCGCCAGTCGACATTCTACTGGACCCCACTCCACTTACCATCAGGTGCTGTGGGGTCTTTGCTGTGTTTGTATAAAAAAATATATATGCAAATGTCCGACTCTTTGTTAATTTATTTTTTGTACTTTCGTTTCGAAGTATTGTTTTAGTTACTTCATTGTTCAATCAGTTTGTAATTAAATTTGAACCTTGAAGATGTTTATCAACACCATCCACATGGTTTGTAACGTATGAAATATAAATCTTGATATGTTTGTAGTGAAAGCGTTTGTACTAGCACGTACGCAATAGACGGTGACGTAAATATTATTTGTTTGATGACACATTGCGCGAGTGTAAATTTTATCTGTGATCCAATTTTGGGTATTTACAAATACTAACGTGTTTGAAGTAAGTCCGTCTGGGTAAATAGGTACAGATGCTTTGTTTATTTCTGCTGCGCATAATAAGCCGTGTACGGAAGTCGAAGTCTTGGCATGAAACGATGATGTTTTTCTAAGTTATAAAAAAATACTTAATAGCTCATGCCCTACAGTGTTGGACGCAATAAAGTGATTACTGTATCTATATTGTAATTTAAAATCGTACTTCACGAGTTACTCTTTCATCTCAATAATCGAAACATAATAAATCAGCAGTACGTACAAATTTATAAAAGGATTTATATCCTAGTTATGTTTGCTTTGTAATTATTAGTTGGTAGATTTTAGTTTTAATTTGTCTTTTTGTAAAATATCAACATTGCGTACCTACTAATTTGTGAGTGTTGTGTACTCCTATAATTGGTACACGCATCAGAATGTGACTTTATTACCTTTATGTTATTAACAAAAAATGTGTGTACTGTAGGAGAACCATATTTAAATAAATAAATAAATAAATCCTGACTAGAATTTTATTTATTTATTTATGTACACATATATTATAACACCATAACAGTTGATACTAATGCGATGTTATACAGCTTTAATTTTAACAATTGATTTCAATACATCTATGATCCATTTCTGTGAATTCTGACAGGTTACATATAAATATATCTAAGCTGTGGGATATATATAGCCGGACATATATGGGTTTTTAATGTATGTATCATAAATAGTTTTGTCGGTACCAGCGTAGGAAGGGGCTAGGGTTTTAATAAAAAAATATTTTGACATCGTGAAAAGCGGACGTCTGGAGCAAAATGATCGTGAAGTTACGAGCAAGCTCCTTAAACCAAGAAAAAAAAACACTATTGTTTATAATCATCCCATAAACTACTACTGCTTATAATCGTGTTGTATACAAAACAAACTAGTGTTTTTAAACATTTTTTATTTACTCAGCTCCTATCTTTATTGTATTTGCATTGTTACTCATTAAAGCAATTATTTTACAAAGATTTTCGTCAACGTGCGAGTTTTAACGTACATTTAATATATTATGGCTTAAACTCGTGCAGATTCTACCGATAGTGAACTCACGTCATACACACTTTATGGGCTTTTGGTCATGAATTGCAGTCAAAGTACTTGAACACGAATTGTTTCGAGTTAAATGTTTAATGGACCTACTGAATTATACATGCTTAAGAGGTTATACTATAATATAGACTTGTGCACTCACATCTAATGCGACTTCCGTAAACAAGGATAGATAATACCCCAATGCACCGCCAGTAAAATCTTACTAATTATATTATAAATGCCAAAGTTTGTGAGGATGGATGTATGTATGTATGTATGTTTGTTCCACTTTTACGAAAAAACTACTGAACGGATTTGGATGAAACTTTACAATAATATTGGTTATACATCAGAATAACACATAGGCTACAATTTATAATGATTTTATCTAATTTGGTCATAATATCAAGTAAGTCGAAAAAAAACATTATCCTAGAAAACTCCTTCACGTGGGTGAAGCCGCAAACAAAAGCTAGTATAATATACGATAATAGAACTATTTTAATAACATCGAACAACAAAGGTCGCCAAGTTAGCCAATGACCTGGTCAAGCTAAAACATTACTAAAAAGTAGGTATAGAAGTTAGAAATTGTAATCTGTGAGATTTTGTGCCATCAAAAAGATGTTCAACTTCGGAATGACTTTCCACAAATATTAATGTACTTAAATGGTGTAAATACGCGCGGAGTCATAATCAATGCTATCTATGTATTATGCACATAAAACATATCTCCGTGATTAAACTTTACTCAGCAAACCAACCGGTCTCCGCAAATTGAGTTTAAAATGCATGTACACTATGCAATATCACATTACAGTCGATGGAATAATGTGGACACCGTCAGCTTCGAGATGCCCCGTAATATACACGCACACGCCATATTCGCATTAAACTATAAAATGATAAAAAAAACAGAAAACTAAAACCAGAATTTTTCGTGAAAATATTAATTATTAAGGAAAGATTTTTGGTACAATGTCAGCAAAGGTGAAGAAGAGTATGTCGTTTCATTTAGTAACGCAATGTCAAAATGACCCTGTATTCTACTATAAATTCCAGAATTTCAATATCACCTGTATAGATAGCACTTGTGAGCTATCTTATAAATCTAGAGTGACTCCTCCATTCATACGAACACCACTAACCACTATTTTATAGTGGTCGCTATCTAGATATGTGCAAATATCTATCAACCCCTAAGCAATGCGCATCTGCCGATCCTAGCTTACAGGAGTTGCAGTGGCGGGTATGAGGGCGGAATAGTTTAGCAAGGCATATTGGAACTTATTACAGTAATTGTAAGGTTTACATGAACTAACTCATGGCGTGTTAAGTAACATGAAAGTGTAATAGAGCGTGAAGTCTGTGTTTACATCGATGTAGCATAGAGTATGGAAACAAGACCCTATAAAATATGAGTGTTGTGGGTTGATTAAAAAGTGAAGTCAAAGAATTCCATTTATTGTCTGTTAAGTATGCAATACGGGACACGAGTGAAACAAACGCTGGCTCGTAACGCACTAATTTATTAGCCCATCGACAAGGGCGTGTACGCAGCACGCTATACTTATAACTACATATATAACACCTTCTCCCCTTCAAAAGGACACAATACAAAGAAATACTAATACTATACTTTTAAAAATAACAATTTTACACCTTATAATTAACTCTAGGAATCGGTCGCAATAGTCTAACAGTACTCCTTGAGGGAGGCACCTTTGTTAAAGGTGACGACAACGATGACCGCGTGTCCACGTCCTCCGGCCTCGGTTCCTCTTCCCTCACAGTCGGGGGCGAGTTAGGCGCGACGGTGGCGCACTGCTCACTTTCATCGTAGTTATCGCCATCCATGTAGTCATAACTTTGGGCATCCTGATCGCCTCGGAACAAAATAATTTGGTTTTTGTGCTTTTTTAATAACTTTAAATGCACTACATCTTTAATTAAATATAAAACCTTTCCAAGTCTTTTTACAATAATTCCTTTGCACCAAACAAACTTATTACCATTAAAATATTTTTTGTATAAAACTTTGTCATAAACACTATAACACTGTTTATTTTTACCGCCATAGTACTTATTCTGCGAGCACTGTTGTTGTTTAACACGGTCAGTAAGAGATGTGATTGACGACGAGGACGGCCGCACGGGCTTAGGATTAAGTAAATCTAAACGTGACCTAAGATTTTCGCCATATACTATTTGAGCCGGAGAAAGGCCTGTGACAGAGTGTACCGAATTACGATAGTGAAATAAGTATTTTAACAAATTCAATTTACTGGTTTTTTGATTATCCGATGACAGTAAACTGGTTCGAAGGCCTTTCTTAATTATTTTCACATAGCTTTCTGCTTGCCCGTTACTCGCAGGGTGATAAGCCGGCGATGTTATATGAGTTATACCATTGAGTAAGCAATGCTGTTGGAATTCTTGTGATGTAAAAGCTAATCCATTGTCACTTACTATAGTGTGGGGACCCCAAATCGAGACATAAATTCGCAAAGTTTTTCAATTACAACACTCGTAGTACATGCATTGGATGTGTCGTATACTTCTACCCACTTGGAGTATGCGTCTACAATAATTAAATACATCCGGTTATTAATAGGTCCTAAAAAATCTAGATGTACCCTATAGAATATTTTCGGTGGGAATTGCCATGTTGCCAGGGGGCGCACGCGGCGGTGTTGGTCTGAGTTGAATGCAAATGTTGCATGCACTTATCATTTTTTCCAGTGCATTATCTATGTTCGGGAACCAAAATCGTGAACGCGCCTCTGCTTTTGTTTTTACTATACCCAGATGAGAGTGGTGTAATTCATTTAATACAGTACTCTGCAGAGCTTGGGGTATAACAACTTTGTGACCCTTCATAAGGCACCCATTTTCAAAAGCCAACTGAAGTCTACATTTATGATAAGGTTTTAAACCTATATTATCCATTTTCCTAGGCCAGCCTTGTAAAACGTATTGTATAACTTTACATAAAGTAATATCCTTTCGCGTATGTTCTCGTAATTGATCTAAGGTTATCGGCAAATTACCCTCAAAAACAAAGTTTACGTATGCTGCTCGGTCGTCTACAGCGGCGGGCACAGCGGCCGAGGCGGCCGGATCATGCACTTGCCCTCCACCATCACCGACTTCGGGGAGGCTCGCGCGAGACAAATAGTCCTCACAGTTATCGGCACTACGAATGTACTCGATAACATAATTATATGCATTGAGAAAAATTGCATATCTTTGCAGCCTATTTGCCGATACCTCGGGAATACCTTTGTGTGGTCCAAATATAGTGACAAGTGGCTTGTGATCGGTGCGCAATATAAAAGGATTTGCCCGCCCATATAAATATTGGTGGAATCGTTTCACGCCGAAAACTATCGCAGTTGCCTCTTTTTGTATCTGCGCATAGCGCTTTTCTGCCGAATTTAAGGTACGCGATGCAAATGATAATGGCCTTTCCGCGCCGTCTTCCCTACTTGAGACAATACTGCCCCTAATCCATTTGGCGAGGCATCTACTGTTAAAATTAGTTTAGACTGAGGATTGTAATGTGCAAGAACTTTGTCCGATGATAATATTTTTTTATTTTACAGAATGCTTCGTTATGGCTTTTACCCAAGTCCATTTGATACCCTTTTTTAATAACTCATATAAAGGACTTAAAATACTGGAAGCGTCGGGAACAAAATTTCTGTAATAATTAACCAGGCCTAAAAAAGATTGTAACTTATTTACATTATCCGGTACCGGAGCGCTTAAAATTGCTTTAACCTTATCCGGTGACTTTTTAACCCATTTTATTAATTACATATCCTAAATAATTAATTTCATCTTTAAAGAACTCACACTTATCTTTTTGTAAAATGAGTCCCGCGTCTTGTAATCTTTGCAGAACAATGTGAAGTCTTTCTAAATGCAATTTGCTGTTGTCGGCTGTAATTAGGACGTCGTCCAATAAACATAACACGCCGTCAACACCCGATAAAATCGACTCCATAGCCCTTTGAAAGATTGCCGGCGCACTTGAAAGGCCGAATACCATACGCGTGTATACAAAAAGGCCCCGGTGTGTATTTATACAAGTTATAGACTGTGATTCTTTGTCTAATACAAACTGATTATAAGCCATAGAGAGGTCTAACTTGGAGAATTGTTGGCCTCCATACAACTTGGCGAATAACTCATTAACAGTAGGCAATGGGTATTGTTCTACCAAAAGTTGTTTATTTATTGACACGGAGTAATCGGCGCATATTCTGACGGACCCGTCGCGTTTCAGTACCGGAACAATAGGCGATAAACCACTGTGATAGTCTACTTTTATACACTTTCCATTCTTGTATGGAATGATCAAAACTAGACAAAATGCCAAAAGTAGCCATGATTTTTTCTTCCTTTTTTGTGTGGGTACTCGTCGCCACTGTTAAGTATGCAATACGGGACACGAGTGAAACAAACGCTGGCTCGTAACGCACTAATTTATTAGCCCATCGACAAGGGCGTGTACGCAGCACGCTATACTTATAACTACATATATAACATTGTCCATCAACTAAAGCTGCAGCTAACAGCCTTTTAAGAGCGGCCTTAATAGGCATGAAATAAAGTCTCTCTTTGTTAATTATATTTTTGATAGGCCCATAATAACTGGGTGTATGCTTTTGTATGTACGCATCTTCATTTCGTCTTAAAACATCAGTTTTATCCTCTACAGAGTTTATCTTTATCAATGTTTGTTATTCTCGGAGCGTGTTGCACTAGTCCGGTTTGTGTTTAATTTTATTATTTGCTTCATAAATGCTACTGCCTCATCTTTGTACAGCGAATTGCGACTTATGACTCAGAGGTTTATACTATATATAAAGGTACTCAGTTTTGAAGTCATTTGTATTATGATGCCAAATCTTGAGGTCTCCAACTGTCCTATTGTTGTTATATTTTATAGTAACAGAATTCGGAAGCTTTTGCACCAATATTGAAACGATATTTTTTCACGAATAAACAATAAAGAAAAGAAATTTCTTTTTAGTTCATTTATAGAATACGTCGAAACCGCCAATAACGAAGCGGTATTGTCTGCAGTTTGAACTATTGGATATTGAAATAGAGCTGCGCATCTACTAGAGGTCGTAACTGCCTCGGACTGGCAAACGTGGAGCATCGGCACACCGCATCGCCTTATGAGCAGTGGTGTAGTTTGCTTGGTTATTTATCTAAGGGCACACCCCTGGCGCAATGTGTAGCACGCTTAACCAATTTTAAGAACTGGCTGGAGCAAAACAAATTTCCTTTTCGCAGGTTGACTTAAAAAATCACTGGTCAGGGTTCAGAGGGCACGGCA